>NW_003852484.1:1417110-1434727 GCF_000181295.1 Otolemur garnettii | reverse complement strand
CTTAAATGATCTTCCTTGGATTTATAGCTTGCCGAACTTCTTTCTGGGCTCAGCTCCCCGTCTTTGACTTCATAGATTCTGATTCCAACCAGTTTTTCTTCCTTTGTTCAGGAGCCTCTGAACAGGGTTGCTACCAGTCGGCCATCTTCCCAGAATTCCTATTCAAACTCTTAATCCAGCTCTTCAGCCTCATTCTTTCCTTTTAAATTGAGACCTTTTCTGCCATTCATCCCTTTTCATTTGGTTTGTGGCTGTCCTTGTATGAAGGGACAATTGCAATTTAAAATCTAAACACCCACTCTGTCAAGTTCTATGGTAAATGAAAATGAGGAAGAAGATGATGATGATGAACTTGGGCAGTGTGACTTGCCTGAAGTGTTTTAATACAATGAAAAGGGGCTATAGGGAAAAACAATGAGCAGATTCACCAGTCAACATTGTATTTATCTCTCTATTGTGAGGAATAGTGCCTCTGTTTCTTTTGTGAAGCATAATCATTTGTTAGTTTTAGTAAGACATTTCTCTGCCCACTGATAAGGAAAAATGAAAGCATTTATTGTGCTAGTCTAGAATGTAAACTGTAAGCTGTGGTCTTTTTTGTTTATTTGATTTTAGTTTTAATCTATGATCATAGGCTTAAGGGTTGAAGGGTCCATGGAGGACTGTCAGCACCTCCACCCAATTCTGTGCGGGGAGTCCCTTGGACGCATTCCTGCCAGTGGTTCAAAACCCTTCCCTTTGAGTACCTACAGGAAATTATTTCTGCCTCTGTGGAAGCACTTAATTCATTTTGCTTTAAATTGTAGTTATTGGAGGACTTGTCTTAAGTCTTAACTGAGAGCCCCTGGGACCAGGGAGTGAATGGCCAGGAATCCTGTGTCATCCCTTTTTGATCTTCCACAGCCTGCAGCATAGAGCCTGGCCCACTTTTCATAAATATTTGAGTGAATGACAAGGTGTTAACAGTCTCCAGAGGCAGTCACACTTGGACATCTCTAATAGTTAGAAAGTTCATCTTAACAGTAAGCAGAAATATGCCCCCCTGTGTTTCCTGGGACAGAGGAGAATGTAGACAAGTGGTGATGACAAAAGGTTGGGTGCCCATGGCATGTTCTGGGGACAGCGTGATGCTTTGCTCTCATAGCTTTTCTTGCATCCTATCTGACCAAAGTGCGTAAGATCTTTCTCCAGGACAGGAAAACCCAACAACCTAGATAGGTCTGGATAGTGGGGGAGTAGGGGTGAATTCTAGGATTTCAAGACACTTTGCGAGGACAGTTCTATCAGAAGCTGTCAGTGTCCCACCCATATCCCCTTGGCCTGTCCTAGGGGTTCTTTTCTGGTACTTCCCGTACAAACTGACAGCTTCCTGCATTTCTCTGCCATGGTTGCTGTGACATGGGAGTGTGCTTGGCTTATGTGGGGGTCAGGCTGGAAATGCCAGGGACTTGCCCCAGGAGGGACCTTGAGCAATGGGGATTGGTGCATAAATAGCTCATATTCCTCATTGTTTAGTGGGACAGCTCAGAGGTCTATTTTATAGAGTTTCTCAAGAGGTCTTAGTCCCAGTTGCTCACAGCACTACCCAACTAATTAACGTATCCTTTATTCATTTCCCTCTTCTTCACTACACTTCCTGGGAACATGCCCAAATATACTCTCTACCCCATATCCTGTCTCAAAGTCTGCTTTGGGGTAGAATCCAAACTAACAATGTCATGAATGGGAAATCTGAGGGATGGACTCTCAATGTTATTTCCATAGAAGACAAAATTTGGAGTTAGCACGTGGATTTCCCCCCTTTTTCTCTTCTTTCCCTCTATTTCTAAGTGCAGAGTTGGTTTTTTCTCTCAACTCTATAAATAGAGTTTAATTTTAAGTAGAATTTGTGTCCTAACTCAGCAAACAGGGCTGATAATAATTCCTAAATCTTTGAAGGGTAGTTATGTCACATAACAAGAGTCAGAAATATTCTAGCTCTATTAAGGAAATGCACTGTGTCAGAAAGGTCTTAGGCCAGACTATAAAAAGAGATGATGCCTGAGGGTCATTAGACATCAGGATAGATTTGTACTCAAGTATTTCACTTAACCTTCTAAATGTCCACAAAGACCTCTTAAATTAAAAGAGACCTTATCAGCTGGCCTGAGTTTGGGATGGAGTGGTGGAGGTTGGAGACAGCTAAGATGAATGGGACTATAAGGGAAGTGGGAAAGGAAAATAAAGAACCTTCATTAAACCCACCAGTATTAATGAGCTACACCTGAGCTAAGAGAACCAGAGAAAATGCTGTAGCTAAAGAATATTTCTAATCATTCAAGAAGATTTGTAACAAAGAATGAAGGTGTGTGAGTAACCTGCCTCCCAAGTCCTCCTTCGAGCTGACATTGTGAGATTCAGAAAAGCTGCCTGCGGATGCCACAATATTACTTGTTTGTTTTGACACTTCAGATAATTCATAGGAGCTAATAGTTTAAAAGAACCATAAATAATCACTGCTTTCTTATGTTTGTCGTTTTTTTTTTCTTTTGTCTTATTTCTTCCTGGAGTGTTTTCTGTTGGCCTAGTAGGAAACAACACATACGTTCATGAGTTTTTAACTGGAAAGCAACAATAGGAATGAATGTAAATAAAACTTAGATGAAAGTTGGCAATGGGGCCAAGAGAACTGCCACAAATGCCTTTTGGGGTTAGGTGGGAAAATGTTCCTAAATCAGGCAGAGATCAGAAAAGGATTCCATAGCATATACCTTGTTTTTAATGTGGAAAATTGTGTAGCTTTACATGCTGTCTTTATTTAAACTGACTGATGGCTGATACCTCAGCTCCTTTGGCAGGAGGAGGTGAGAGGAAGGGAGGGACATCTTTGCTAGGTAACAGGAAGATGCAGCATCACTGTGTCTTCTTTGCCTCTTTGGTGAGTACTGCTGCCCTATTGTAGGGGATAATAATGCCCTGTTATAACTCTTTCCTGTGCAGGAGACATGTCTTTGCCTCCTTCAGCCTGTGCCCTTGCTTCCCAAGAGTGCTCTTGGAAGTGCTATGCTGTCCCCCTGAAATGACCTCATGAGATGGTTGTGAGAATTACATAAGATAGTCCATGCAAAGTGATTGCACTAATGTTCATTAATAGTTGGCACAAAATCTATGGTGATTTCACATGATGAAAGGTCTCAGTTATTGTCCCTGCTACCTGCCAAAATTTTATGTCATAAAGAAAGGTCTCCCCTAGACCAAAAACAGATATACTAGTATGAGCTATACCAGCTTCTTTCAAAGTTTTGTTTTGAGTAGGCCCCTTCTCCAAATATGCACCCCCTAAACGTGCTCCATGGATGACTTTTTGACCTGCTCCACTAAGCACTCACTCTCCTTGGCTTCCCAGAATGCCTACGTCAACATCAACCGCATCATGTCTGTGGCTTCCCGCCTTTCTGAGGCCGGCCATTATGCCTCGCAGCAAATCAAGCAGATCTCCACCCAGCTGGACCAGGAGTGGAAGAGCTTCGCTGCTGCCCTGGATGAGCGCAGCACCATCCTTGCCATGTCTGCTGTGTTCCACCAGAAGGCTGAGCAGGTGAGGCCCAGGGACCTAGGGCAACTGCTATTGGTGGGAAGGTGAAAGGGCAGGGTGGGAACTCTTCTACCAAGAGCCCCTATTGTCTTTCTGAAACAGCAAAGACACTGCCGAATAATTGCAAAAATAACCCATGTTCTGCCAGTTTCATGATCCCTGTGTACACAAAGAAACACTGGTGAGTGTTGGTGGTTTTGCTTGTCATACAAATAAGAGGGGACTTGACTCTGTCTACATTGGGCTTGGTGGTTGGCTGCTGGGTGCTTGTGCTTGCATAAGTATGTGTGTATGTGTTGATGGTTTGCTTAATGTGGATTCTCTGAGCACAGATCAGAGGGCAAATTTAAAGAAATCATTGAGTGCTGAAGACATGAGGAAATGAATTCTATAGGAAGTATTCATCGTGGATAATAATGTGATAAAAATAATAATATAATGAGTAAAAACAGTAATTACTTGTTGCTGTTTACTTAGTAGCCAGACCTTACTAACCCATTTTACAGAGAGGAACACTGCAGCTCAGAGAGTGTAATGACCTGCCTGAGATCCCATGATGTGTCAGAGCTTGGCTGAACCAGCTCAGGGAAAGCCAGTTAACTTTTTAAGAATTTTGTGAGCTGGTTGTTAAACATAGCCATTAATTATAACTAACTTATATGAGTTTGTAATGAATTCTGTTATACTAAAAACAAATTTAAAACTCATCACTTCCTGATTATTTCACTGTATATTTTTTAAGTTTTTGAGGTTATTTTTATCTGCTCTTTTCCTGTGGTAGAAATGCCATACAGTTGTGTGCTACTGATAGTCTCTTCCAAACTCCGCATTCAGTGATGTCACACTAGTAGATTAAACAAACCATTATAGGAGTTTTATGGCATGCAAATTATCAAATACTACAAACTAGTGTAGGCTACACTCTAATGTGAGGCTTGGCTTACTGTATTTTAGTTGTTTGGAGTCTTCAGAAAATTAGAAAGAAAATGCTTTTGAATGGAGATTAAAAAATAATATCTGTAGCTATTACACTGTGAATAGCACACGAAAATCAAGGAAATATTCTTCTAATATTCAAAAACAATTATTCAGCTGACCAAAGAAGTCACATTATTGATGAACAAGTGTTCTAAAACTAGTCTTCAAGGCTCTTTCACTTTTATCTTACCCTTTAATGTAAATAAAAACGTCAACCAGCATCTGTGTAAGAACTATACAAGTTTGTCCATTGTCAACCTATAGATACAAAAGTTTGACAAAAGCACCCTGTGAGAATCAATTTGCTACATGAAATTTACAATAAAATGCATTATATAATGTTATTATTCTTTATAAATTGTGTTATGCATCCCTTATATAAGTAAACTTTATAATGCACTTACTTGTGTATATGTAATTTATACATATATAAATAAACCCATATTCATATACACACATACACATATATGCTGGTTGTTAAACAATTACTAACACACCACTGCTGAACTCACACAGTCTATAGGCAGCTGGGGTTTCAACCTAGATGTATCTAACATTAAAGCTTTAAAGTCTTTACTGTTATTAAGACTTTAATAACTTCTAAATTATTTAACTTCTAAATTTCTTCCTTTGTATCACATTTGGATAACTCTGAGGTAAAGGAGAGTCAGACTCATGGTTATACCTTAAATATCTCTCTGTGTTGCCAGTTCTAACATTGAAGGCCACATGTGATAATAAAAGAGTCAGGGGTATCCAATCTTTTTTTTTTCCTACTACACATTGATATCTGACACCACAGATAAGCGAAACAAACCTCAAATAATCTGCATGTGGCCACAGGCAGCAGATTGGACACCCTGGTTGAGTTAGACACATAAATTCTGCTCCCAACCCCACCATTCACAAACTCTTAAACAAGCCACGCCACTATTCTGAGTTTGTTTTCCTGTCTCTAATGTGAGGCTAATCATAAACAGCAGATCACAGGGCTTTTCTAGGGATATAACATTAGAGATGGAACATACAAGGTACTAGTGCACAAAATAGTAGATTTTAGTGCTATGCATGTTTTTTCAACATCCAGTATCTTTTTATTTGCTACACCTGTTTCTGTTTCCAGCTGAGAACTTCACAAAGACTGAAATAAATACTTCTGTCCCAAGTCGAGTATAGCCCGACACTTTGCGAGGCATCTAGCCATACTTTGGTTCTTTTAAAGGATGATGGTTGTAGTGACTCAGGGTGACTGATAGTGACTGATTCATTCTCAGGACCATGAGAATATTGACATCTAATCTTTTGTTCTCTCTCTTCAACCCTATCACTTCCATACTTTATTCAAGGTTTATCCAGACTGTCAAGGAAAATTCAGTACTTCCCTCTTTATCTCTCTGGCTTTCTCTTTTTGAGTGGATAATTTTGTGGGATCCGCTACAGGACTCCCGACAGAGTGCACCCTCTATGATTTTTTAAAAATATTAATTAAATTTTTCTTTTTTTTAGAAATCCAGGTTGAAATATAGTGGCATGATTGTAGCTCACCATAACCTTGAACTCCTGGGCTCAATGGTTCCACCTGCTTCAGCCTTCTGATTAGTTAGGACTATCAGTGCATGTCACCATGTCCAGCTACTTTTAAAATTTTTTGGTGGAGATGAGGTCTTTCCATGTTGTCCAAGCTGGTCTCAAATTCCTGACCTCTAGTGATCCTCCTGCCTTGGCCTCCCAAAGTGCTAGGATTATAGGTGTGAGTTACCATGCTCAGCTTTGCTTCTCCTATGGTTGACATAGAATATCAAATTGCTTTCACATTCATTTGCAAAGTAGTTATTGGTGGAGCAAAGAAGCTTCTGAGATGTCAGCAAATACATGTACCAATACATAACCCAATACTGGATGGTATCCAGCACTCTTCCAAAATTACTAGGGAATAGCTTAATCCCTCTGTGTTAAAAACATACAGAATGAAAAATTAGCCATTATAGCCCACAGGCCAGGGACAGTGAGCTGACAGTGACACCAGGACTAGAACTCAAGCAAAAGAAACACAAGGAAGAGCTGAGAGTAACTGGAGGAGCTAGTTTTTATTTCATGTTTCTTGACGTTGGATTGGTTTGGAGCAGAAGCAATTTTATTTGTATCTGTTTTTTAATGTGGTTTCCTTACATATTACTAGTCCTTCAGGGGTACTCATAAAGCATGCTTCTTTTTAACTGGAAAAAGAACTGATTCAAGGCTGCTTTTTATAGCCGTTTACCTAGGCAGCTCTTTATGGTCCTCATATGGGCTGTTCTTGGCAATGGGATAAAAAAAGGTATTTAGGCAATTAATTTAAATGGAGCTGTGCACCCAGGCAAGAGGAATCACAGACAGAACCATTCCAGACCATTGGGTGAAGAATTATTTGCATTTTAAAGGTGTATTTTTCCACCTAATAAACCTGAGTGATTTCAGTTAACTCAGCCTTTGTGTGTGGAGAGCCATAGTCGTCCACAGTTGTTAATTTTAATTTTTAGATAATTTGATGTCTGTCAAGATCCATGTCTATAAACCACATCCCATCCCAGGAGCCACTGTTGGCGCAGCAGTCTTTCCCTTCCTAGGCTGCCCCTCCTATACCCCTCTTCACGGCTCTGACCCAGCAATGAGAGTGCTGTGAAGCTCAATCCCCATCCCCTGTGGGAAAGCTCTCTGCAAGCTTCCTGGGGTTTCTAGTGATCCCATGTGAGGTGTACTTTACTCCTGCTCACAACTCATCAGATACATGTAAAACACGGGTGATCTTGTGTGAGGTGTACTTTGCTCCGGCCCACAACTCATCAGATACATGTAAAACACGTCTCACCACATTACGTAGACACTTACCTCTGCCTGCAAGTGTACATGGGGCAGGAAGCCTTAATGCATCCGTAGAATGTAGTGAACTGCGTCCACACCTGTACTTTAGTCAGTGTATGGGTATGACCTGTTGGACATCCAGATACCTCATGCTGCCCCTCACAGTTTCATAATAGTCATCTTTGTGCAAACCACACTTCTAAGCAGGTGCCTAGGCCTTATTTCTTATTAAGGGTTAGTGTTTGTAGAATTAAAGAAAAACTCCATCCTCTGCAGTGTATCTGAAGGCTTCTAGAAGTCCTAGTGTTTATTCCCAAGGTATGTAACCCTCTGTCCATAACCCAGTTATCCCCCACCCTCAGTGCTCCCACACTGACCCACTCAGCATCTCCTTCTAGTTCCTGTCGGGAGTGGACGCTTGGTGCAAGATGTGCAGTGAAGGTGGCCTGCCATCCGAGATGCAGGACCTGGAGCTGGCAATCCACCACCACCAGTCCTTGTATGAGCAGGTGACCCAGGCCTACACGGAGGTGAGGACTGAGCAGGGCAGCCAGGGCTACTGGGTGTGTTTGCATGCAAGGGGTGGGGTGGGTGGAGGTAGGGTGGAGAGAGCACTGACCTGCACACTGCAAAGTAGCCTGGGTGGGATTAAGGAGGGGAGAGGCAGCTTTACTCCATCTTTAGGAACCTTGATCTATGAACTGGGCTGTCGCTAGCCAAGAAACAAAAAAAAAAATTGGGTCCCTTGGCATGTACCACCCTTGCACACACACCTATTCTCTCTCCCTTTCGCCTACACCTTTTACACACATGTAGCACACATGCCTCCACTTCTGCCTTACCCTGCACTGAAGGCTGGACTTTCTCCTCTGGGGGAGGAATATCAAAAAACAAGGCTGTGTTTGTCTGGAGTTTGCTCTCTAGTTGGTGAATGGATGCACTAGCCCTGCCACCCTTTAATGGAGCAGTTCATAAAACTGATTTTTCTCACTAGAAGACCAAGAGTAAAGCATATAGGATAGAGAGAAGTGTTTGCAGAAGCAAAAATCTGCCATGGATATGAAGGACAAATTAAAAGGCTCTTCGACTGAAAAATAAAGGGGAGGGGGGAGCTCCAAAGTTGAGAAGGCACAAAAACCTCTTGACAATCCTTTCAAAGTAAAAGAAAGAGCCTTATGGGTGCATAGGCTCTAGGGCATGAATTTTTAAGGGAAAGGGACTGAGGTATAAAAAGAGATGGATTAATTAAGGATGATGGATAAGGAGGGGAAAGTAAATTCGCATCTGGGCTGTGTGTTTCTTCTGGGGCAAGGTCAGTTAGAAGTGTATTCAAGTGGGTGCTTAGACCACCTGTTTCAGACTCACCAGAGGTGCTGATTCCTGTGTTCCACTCCAGGCTGAATCAGAATGTCAGTAAGGGAGATTGAGAACCTATGTTTTAATAACTATTGCCCCAGGTAAGTTGATGCATATTGACATCTAAGAACCAATGGCTTCCAGATAAGAGTAAGGGTTTTTGCAACAGTCAAAACTGAGTTTGAATCCTGGGTCCACTATTTACTAGTTGTATGACTTCAGGCAAGTTACTTAACCACTCTTATCCATTTCATTCTTCTGTGAAATGAAAGTGGTAATACCTACCCTATTGGGTAGTGTTAAGGGTCATGAAGATAATGTATGTAATGCACTTGGCCCAGTGCCTGGCAGTAATGACTACTAAAAAATTATAAAAGACTGTGTCATTGTAGGAGGCACAGAGGAGGGCTTCTGAGCCAAACTTGATCTCATCAGCTCTGATCCAAATGCCCCAAGCCATTCTCTCTTAGCAAGAGAACTGTGCTTCTGCCCAAGGGTCAAGAATCTCTAAATGTACTCCTTGTAAAATTAAAAATATATATATCAGAAATGAGGTTAATATTATATTTACATATTTCACACTTGTGAGGCATGGGTATAATTATACATATAGATATGATATTCCTCCCAATTAATTCTCAGGTCCTAGCATTGTGAGACTTAAGACATTCCTTCCAGGTCCACTTCAGAGGTCAGTGGGCTATTTCTGCCTCTTATGTGAAGACAAGGCAGAGGACTGGAACTCATGTCGACTTGGATTTCTAATCACCCTCTCATAGACATGGCATTGTACCAAAAGACAGCATTTGCTCAGGATTCCCTAAAGAGAACTGTCCTGGTTTTGGCCATAGAAAACTTGTCCTGTTCAGATCTCTGAAAGGCATTGTTTCTGCAGTATTTATACGCTACCTTCCCATCTCCTCCTGGGCAGTAGATTATGGGAGCTGGGGTTGGGCATGGTAGTTTCCTCTCTTGCCTCAGCTGCACGCTATCCCAGCACTACTCTTAACCACTCCTAGGCACAAAGGCATTTCTGTGCCCCATAAGCAAGAGTACCCGATGCCTCTGCATTCCAAGACCCGCAACTGAGCTATTCAGGGATGGAAGGAGTGAAAAGGGGGGTTGCAACCCTGGCGAATAGCGTCCCATTGGCCTTCCTGGGTGGAGGTAGAAGCACACCTCCTTCCCTGGCTTCCTGATAGGAAAAGACGATTTCAACTTCAAATCAACTTTAATTTAGTTATTACACAAATTAATTTGGGAACTTAAAATTCCTGTCAATTCTCCAGCCACCACTATTTTAAATTGGAAAGATACAGTTCTGCAGGATACCCTGCCAAGTACAAGAAAGCCACAGGTATCAATCATGTAATGCCACCTCCCAGAATTATTGGTACCCAGGATGGTGCCAGGATACCCATTCCAATGAGGAGGAATGGGCAGAGAGTGTCACCTCCCTGCTCTCAGACTGAGGGCAAGTATCAGGGAACCCAAGAGCACGGATGGTATGTGCACAGTCTCAGGGTCCCTACCTTACCCTACATCTTCTAGAAAAATGGAAATGTCAGTGATTTTCAGGGGAAAGAAGGGGGTTGTATAGAGGGAAAGAAAAAGATTTTTAAAAAAGATAAAGATAAAAGAAAATGACAAGGAAGTAAGGAAGATGGGAGAGAGAAATGGTGATGATGATAAAATTGGTAACCAATACTACATGGCAGTCCCTGTTCTCAGCATTGCTTGTGTATTAACTCATTTAATCTTCACCACAACTTTATGAAGTATGTGCCGTGATTACCCTTCATTTACAGGCAGGGAAATTGAGGCCTGAAGAGGCTTAATACCTTGCCTCTGATCACACTTCTGGAAATTTGGAGCCAGGCAGAAGTTGAAAAAGAAATAGTGAGAGAAGAGCATGGTGGCAAAAAATAAATTTGACTTAATTTATGACCCAGTCAGTGAGTCAGTCAAAGCATTTATCAGGTGTCTATTACATGCCAGGCACTGTTCTGGGCAATGGGGAGAGACCAGTGAGCAAAGCAGAGTCTCTGCCCTCATGGAGCTGAAATTCAGGAATGGAGAGTCTCCCAGACAACTGGCCAGTCTCCAGCAGCTTCTGTCCCCAGGATTCCAGGCTGCTCTGCCCTCTGGCCAGCTGGCATGTTCGTCAGGGCCAATGGGTCTTGAAAGGACTGTCAGGCAGGCTGCCTGTCTCTCCCTGTCCCCTGTCTGCCACTCCTGTCCCTTGATCTGACCTTTCCTTCTTGCAGGTTAGCCAGGATGGCAAAGCACTGCTGGATGTACTGCAGCGTCCCCTCAGTCCTGGGAACTCCGAGTCCCTCACAGCTACAGCCAACTACTCCAAGGCTGTGCATCAGGTGCTGGATGTGGTGCATGAGGTGCTGCACCACCAGCGACGGCTCGAGAGCATCTGGCAACACCGCAAAGTGCGGCTCCACCAGCGGCTACAGCTCTGCGTCTTCCAACAGGATGTGCAGCAGGTAACAGGCTCTACAGCTGACATGTGCCTTCCATTCCAAGAGGCAGACTGCGTGTCCCTGACCAGAGGATCAGGCCTGGGACAGCCCGGACTAATAGAGGGAAGATGGCAATTGAGCCCCCAGCTACTCCCAAAACTGTACTGGTTGATTGCATGCTTCTTGCCTGAGCGGCTTTAAACACTGTGCCTCCTGTCTGTTTGGTATTGGAAAGGAAGACTCATCTCAGAACACCAGTTCCTATAGTCACATGACAGCTAGATGGCTCTCACTCACTTCTCAATCAGGGGTGCACGTGGGAGTAGGGTGGGGTACAGGGACTTTTAGAGGATTCCTTGGCAAGGCTGAACCTGGGAAAACAGATTTAAACATAGGTTGTTATTCACTAAATGGTCTATGATTAGAGGTTATTTCTGGCTTTATTTGTTTTGTTTTGTTTTGTTTGCATTATTACACCAGTCATGGTTTTTTCCCTTACCACAAATAATAAAGAAATGGCTATGTTTCTGACCATAAAAGGACAGCCGCGGCCACAAATGCCATTTCAGATAAAGTAACTCACTCTTTTCTCCTTGCACTGTCTCTGTTTCTGTCTCCCTGGGGACCTTGGGAGCTTTTCTTAGAGGACTGATATACTAGAGGACGGAGGGGAACTTGTGGGGAGCTGGGAACTGAGATTGAGCCTTAGTGTCCTTACCTTCTTAGTACACTGTGGGGGACAGTGTGGGGACACTTGTGCTCAAACACCTATTATAAGACTTTTCTATAGCAGCCATATAATTTCAGGATTACATATAAAATAATGATTTACTCTGCTTTCATTTTTCTGTGGTATTGACCTGGTATAATCCAAAAGTATAGTAAAATATGCATGGGAAATTGAGAGTCAACTCTACATGTCTTTGGGCTATTGGTTCCCTTCACAGCTGGAACTGGGTGCCTGGGGTCATCAAGCAGGGTAGAGGGAGAGTAGGGCATCCTCGTCATTGTCTGTGTTAACCTCTGGGAAGGGGGTTGCTGTGCAGTCCATCCTGGATAGATGGGCCTTCAGGCATGTCCCTCATCTCAGGCTACCCTAACTCCCTTGCAGCTCCCCCTCCTAACTGGGGCATCAATTGAGTCTTCAGAGGTGACAGCTCAGCCCCAGGAGAGACAGGAACTGTTGATGTGCTTGGCCCCAGCTTTGAAACCCTTGTGGGGCCTGCCAGGAATGATAAGGCAAATGAATCACTTGCCTACTCCTGCCATCTGGAGCCATCCAAATAAATATATCATTGCTGAGCACAGGAGAGCATGGGGGCAGTCTGGTTGAGACAGAGTGAAGTGCCAGCCTCCAAAGGCACAAAGGATGGGGCATTACTATTTCAGTGAACACTCTATGACTCACGGAAATGATCTGGGCCATGAATTGAGCAGTATCAGTGGCTTCTTCACCCTCTTGCTGTTTTTGTGGCTGGTGTCCTAGGATGGACTCTAGAGAGCTTCAGAGGGAGGGTAGGCTAAAGGGCTCCTCAAGAGGAGGGTGGTATTCTGGACTTAGGTTATTAGGAAACTGATGTTATAAGATTGTTCGTAGCCACCATATCATCTAAACTAAAGTTTAGAAAAAGTACAGTGAACCAATACCTGTGGCTGTTCTACATCATGCTCATAAAAATGACAGCCTTTCTGGAATTAAGGCCCCTTCCATTCATCACATTGTCAGCACTGTGTGAAGGCACGAAGAAGATTAGGAGGTGAGTGTGATGGGGCCTTCTTGGATGTTGCATAAGAACTGAATTTCCTAGGATAGTTAATTCCATCATCCTTTTCAGGATATGTGAGTAAATATGACTTCTGGGAGCATAACTTCACTCACCCATTGTTACACCTGCTCACCCAAACTGTGTATCTGACACTGGGACAGATGCAAAGAAAACTGGAAAAATGAGGGCTACCAAACTTGGTGAAGGGTTTCACTTGTTTCCTTGGCACCAAACAACCTGGGTACCTGACACGTCTGAACTGTGTTTTAGAAGAATGCTGAACTACACACCTGCAGGTTAGAGTGAAGGACTTGGTCTTTGGTTTCCTGACTCCCAATTAGGTTTCAGGATCAGTCAGGACAATTAATTTCCCTGTTCCATGCTTTCAGTTTTATATATATCTATCATGGCCCAGCACTGTCTTAGGTAGTGGCAGGTTAATTAGAATGGCACAAGATAAACACATTTGAAAATATAAAGAACAAATCTACCAGAGCAGACTGTGTGCCAGGCAATAGAGTATTGATGGAATAGTTATAGGCAGGGGCATGAGAAGTCGGAGTCAGTGTCTTGAAGGAGGAGAGAATCAATTAAATGATACAGTCTGGATCCAAGACTCCTAAGCACACTTAGGATTCACAGATGTTTGCTTAGTAGCCTATGTAGGAAGCTTGTGAGAGAGCATGCGTGGCTATGGGCAATGCAGAACCCTGGATAAGAGCTTGAGCTCTGGAGTCAGGCAGCCTGAGTTTAAGTCCTGTTCTGACATCTGTGTGACCTTGAGCAAGTTGCTTTACCCCATGGTGCTTGATTTTCTTCTCCTCTAAGATAGGAATAATAATACTACCTACCAAATCAGGCTTGAATGAGATACAAGTGCTATACATAGCAGAGCCTGCCTGGCACATGGCCTCTTTGAGTGGTGCTCGGGCGCCCTCTGGTGCTTGTGCTGTTGGGGACTTCCAGCTGATTCTTCTGTTTCTACAATAGCAACTGCTTCCTGGCGCAGCTGAGTTCCATTCGATTTAGTGATAAAAGATCAGTGCTGCCAAGAGCCTGAAAGAACATCCAGTCTTAACTACTATATGACTGAGGAAATCAAGGCCCAGAGATGCAAAATAACTTAGCCATGATCACACAGCTAGTTAATGGTAGTTCTAGGACCAGAAGCTAGATCTTCTGACTCCTAGTCCAGGCATCTTACAGAAAAGCCACACAACAGAGGAGCCGAAGAATGAGAGTGGGGAGAGAGACAAGAAGAACACGTGCATACTTGCATGGAGGAGGGAAAGACAGGCACACACCTCGACAGGGGAGAGGGAGAGGCAGAGACATAGACAATGGCAAGAGAGAAAGAAAGGGAAAGATTCATAGACAAAGGGCAGAGAAACAGACATGGCTGGGGTGGGAAAAGAGAGGAGGAAGATAGTGGAGGGAGACACGAGAAAGATGGGGGCTCCTGCCAGAAGAGGGAGAGCAAGCCTGCCTCTGCCTTCCTGGCTTCTTGCCCCATTGCCATTTCTGGGAGTTGCCTTTGCCCAAGTAGGAATACTTTGCCCTTTAAGGACTCAAATCACAGTAAAGTAGAGAGCTGCAAATCAAAGATAGATGCAAGTAAAAATGATAGTCCATTTAAACATTTGCAGCCAGAGATGGCCTACCATATCATCTCTGTGGTACCTTTGCCTTGGGTCCCAGCAGGTATATTCTCAGATTTCTCTTCCTTGCTAGGCTGGGAAATGATGGAAACAAGTCTTAAGGATAAAATTGAATTTGGATTCATTAAGCTAAAGAAAGGCTTGGAAAGGGCACTCTTGCCTTACTACTGCTAGTAAAATAATTTTCAGCGCTGTTATTTTTCCAGTTTAGTGTTGAGCAGTACTGAGCAACAGCTGGAAAAGCCCTCTGTAACAACATCATCATACCTCCACCTGTGGTCTTTTATTCTCCCCTAACTGCTGTGGCTTCCCATGTGTGTAAAATGGCTAATTTCAAGCCAAAATGGATCTCACTTATGGTGGAAAGAACAAAGAATAAATATACTCTTGCTTTTTCTGGGAGATGCAAATTCCATTCTATTTTTTCTTAGCTAGACCTACTGTTTTCAGAGCACCCCCTGCAGGCTTTCTTGTTCTGCCTCCCTTCTTCCTAATCCTCTGTTTTTTGCAAGAATAAATCTATGAAGTATTTGGAACATCTACTATATGCAAGGGTCTGTGCTAGGAGTTTGCAGTCTGTATCCTCATGAGTAGACAGTATACCAAGAATATATCATGGCATATGACTGTCTGAGTTTAGGACCAAAGAAGCAAAATAACAATAAGCTGGTGGAGTCAGAACAGAGAAAGTTCCTTCTGGTTGGGGTGGAATTTGTGTTGGTCCTTGGCGCACAGGCAGAGAACGGGATGGTGGTCTTGGGGAAGGCGAGAAAGAAGAGACCTAAGCTATAGGCCAGGGACAAGGATGAAGAAATCTACCTAGATGCCCACTCCTGGCAGTGATGTGGAAGGTGAGTCTGATAGAGTAGGGAGTGGTCTTATTGGAGTGAGTAGGGCAGTGACATGTTTCAGGTTCCTTGTCTTCCCTTAAAAATGCTGTCTTATTTTTAAGCAGTCTGGTCAGATAAACTAGTAAAGGCCAATTATTTCAGAATTTATCTAGTTTGGTGACTTTCCATTCTAAATTCATGCAAATTGATATTAAAGTCCATAGTTCCTATACTACAAATTGATCATACCTGCTTCTGTAAGTTTTTCTGGAGCTTCATGTAGAAAATTATAGCTTTTACTATATCAACTCTTGTTTGCCAAAGAATATCTGAAAGAGATTTGAGAGTGATTTTTTTAAAACTCCAAATAGTTATTCTTTTACTAGCTGGAGTAACTATGGCCCCTTAATCATACTAAAACAGTTTGGTTATTGCATAACCCAATTGACAGCTTTGCATAAAAACAGATGAGCACTTCAAGTCATTTTCAGAATGAATCATTATAAAAAAGTAATAAGGGCTTGGTGCACATAGCACAGTGGTTATGGTGCCAGCCACATACACCAAAGTTGGCGGGTTCAAACCCGGCCTGTACCAGCTAACCCACAGTGACAACTGCAACAAAAAAATAGCCAGGAATTATGGCAGGTGCCTGTAGTCCCAGCTACTTGGGAGGCTGAGGCAAGAGAATCGCTTAAGCCCAAGAGTTTGAGGTTGCTGTGAGCTGTGATGCCACAGCACTCTACCCATAGTGAGATTCTGTCTCAAAAGATAAATAAATAGGCAGAGAAGCAAGATGGCAGCCAAATAACAGCTTCCTTGCAACTGGGCATGGTGAGACTGGGGAGAGAAGACTCCAGGCTTCTCTGGCTGGTGGGATCTGCCCAGAAACATCCCTCTGGGGACACAGGGAGTCAGCGAGAGACTTCTGAACCCCATGAGGAGGACAAAAGCAGTGGAGAACTGGCAAGTGGTTGCATGTGTTCATTCTGTCTAATCCCTCCGGCAGCTGTAAATACAGCAACAGTGAGATTGCAAACTGGAAAGGCCTTACCTGTGAGCTGCTTTTTTTTGGACTTGGCACTTAGTTGAACTACTTTGGGAGAACTTGGGCGAGAGTTGGAGGACTTTAAGCATTGTCTAGGGCCCTGGACTGTGCTGCTGAGCCAGA
This sequence comes from Otolemur garnettii, assembly GCF_000181295.1. Classification (NCBI taxonomy): domain Eukaryota; kingdom Metazoa; phylum Chordata; class Mammalia; order Primates; family Galagidae; genus Otolemur; species Otolemur garnettii. The sequence continues at coordinate 1,418,079 of NW_003852484.1, read as the reverse complement.
CAGAGCTAATAGTGTTTGGCTGTGGGCCATGTGGAACCACTATGTGAGAACTGCCCCAGCAAGCTCTGCCCTCAGGGTTGTAGAATGAGGTTCCAGTGGACAAGTAATCTAGTGACTGAGCAGTCTAAAGGCATGGACTGAGGTGCCTTAAAGCCTTGGCCCTCAGGGGCATACAGTGAGATCTGTTTTAGTGGATAGCCACTTCAAGAGTGATCCCAGCTACAAGTGCTTTCCTGGGAAAGCTTCTGCCTAGCCAAGGTTATCAGTTTAAAGTGCCTTTTAAGCAGGCTGAGGAGCAATTTAGGCTCTCCACCCTGTGGGGTCTGAGAAATCAGCAGAGGCCTCTAGTCTCCATCTTGTATAGCGGTATCAGCATTGTGATTAACATCTCATACCCCCAAACCTGTTGCCTAGACCATATTCAACAAGATATATACTGCTTTGTTTTGGGTTTTTTTTTCTTTCTTTTTTTTTTTAAATTTTCTTAATTTCAACAATTTCCCTCTAGATTTTTCTTGTTTTTTCTTGCTTTTCTTTCTTCATTTTTCTAGTTTAAATATAATTTTCCATTGTTGCTTTCTTTAACAATTAGAACTTCATTTTGCTAGTGTTTCTACCCTCTATGATTTGTCTTTCCCCCCAATTTTATCCCGTAAAGGTTTCTGTTTGCTTGTTTTGGTTTGATTTATAGCATTTTTGCCTTTCCTCTCTACTTGGTGGAGGTGGGGTGCTATGTCTGAACAGGCTGGCAAAGAGCTGCTGACCTCAAGGGAACCACCTAACCTGGTACCCCCCAGAGGTTGGGGGTCTTTAAGGTTGGGTCAAAGTACCTGACTGTACACCTATATTGCTCCTATCTCCCTCTTTCTGTGCCTTTCTTCTTTTTGTCAATATTCCCTTTTACTCACCCCCCTCTCCTTTCTATTTTTTCTTTTCTTTTCTTTCTTTCTTCTTCTTTTTTTTTTTTTT
>NW_003852484.1:1415550-1417090 GCF_000181295.1 Otolemur garnettii | reverse complement strand
TTTTTTTTTTTTTTAAATCTTTTTTTCTCTTCTTGCTCTTCAATCTTCTCATCCTTCTGGTTCTGTACCAAAAGGACGAGTCAAAACCCTAGGCCAGAGGCATGGTAACTTAAAGAGCAAGAGGAAGTGAAAGGAATATTAGGGCAAGGGAACAGATAAAAGAAAACACTCATGAGGAAGAATCAGCAGAAAAATCCTGGCAACATGAAAACCCACTCAAGAGCAATCCCCCCCCCCACCAAGGGACCATGAGGTAGCTACTACAGAGGATTCTACCTATAAAGAAATGTTAGAAATGACAGAAAGGGAATTTAGAATACAGACGATGAAAACAATGAAGGAAATGATGGAAACAATGAAGGAAACTGCTGATAAAAAGTAGAAAATAACCAAAAGAAATCCAAAAACAAAATCAAATAAGAAATGAATGATATGAAGAATATAGAAAGGAGATAGCAGAGCTGAAAGAACTGAAACAGTCAATTAGGGAACTTAAAGATGCAATAGAAAGTATCAACAACAGATTAGACCATGCAGAAGAAAGAATCTCAGAGGTAGAGGACAAAGCTCTAGAGATAGCCAAGGTAGTTAAAGAGGCAGAAAAGAAGAGAGAGAAAGCAGAACATTCACTGACAGAATTATGGGAGTTTATGAAGTGTTCAAACATATGAGTTATAGGAAGAAGAATGCCCCCGGGGGGGATGGAAGCCATACTAGAGAATATTATAAATGAAAATTTCCCAAATATCACCAAAGATTCTGACACATCCTTTCAGAGGGATGTCAGACCCCAGGTTGCCTCAACTATAACAGAGTTTTTCCAAGACACATTGTGATGAACCTGTCCAAAGTCAAGACAAAAGAAAAGATTCTTCAAATTGCCAGGAGTAAGCGCTAGTTGACCTACAGGGGCAAATCCATCAGGGTGACTCCAGACTTATCTAATGAAACTTTTCAAGCAAGAAGACAATGGTCATCTACCTTTAATCTACTTAAACAGAACAATTTCCAGCCCAGAATTCTATATCCTGCTAAGCTAAGCTTTAAAATTGATGGAGAAATCAAATCATTTACTGATATGCAAACATTAAGGAAATTCGCCCACAAGAAGACCAGGTCTACAGGAAATACTTCAATCTGTTCTACACGATGACCATCACAATGGATTAACAGCAAAGTAAGAACTCAGAAATTAAAGGACACAACCTAACTTCCACAGTGATGCAAAAGATAAAATTAAGTAATGGACCCTCACAAAATAAGATGAATAGAACACTACCACACTTATCGATTATCTCAATGAATGTAAATGGCTTGAATTCCCCACTGAAGAGGCATAGATTGGCTGATTGGATTAAAAAACACAAGCCATCCATTTGCAGAAAACACACCTAGCTTCAAAAGACAAATTAAAACTCTGAGTTAAGGGTTGGAAGACCCTTATTTTTCAGGCAAATGGAATTCAGAAAAAAAGAGGAGTTGCAATTTTATTTTCAGATACCTGTGGATTTAAAGCAACTAAAGTAAAAAAAAAAAAAAA
>NW_003852484.1:1196130-1415530 GCF_000181295.1 Otolemur garnettii | reverse complement strand
AAAAAAAAAAAAACCAAAGATGGTTGGTCACTTTATATTGGTTAAGGGAAAAATACAACAAGAAGATGTTTCAATTTTAAATATTTATGCACCCAACTTAAATGCTCCCAGATTCTTGAAACAGACCTTACTCAGTCTGAGCAATATATCTTATAACACCATAATAACAGGGGACTTTAACACTCGCCTTACAGAGCTGAACAGATCCTCTAAACAGAAATTAAACAAAGATGTAAGGGACTTAAATTAGACCCTAGAACAACTGTGCTTGATAGATGCATATATAACACTCCATCCCAGAGATAAAGAATATGCATTCTTCTCATTGCCCCATGGAACATTCTCCAAAATTGATCATATCCTAGGACACAAACCTCAACAGAATCAAAAGAATTGAAATTTTACCTTGTATCTTCTCAGACCACAAGGCACTAAAGGTGGAACTCAGCTCCAACAAAAACATTCTACCCCACACAAAGGCATGGAAATTAAACAGCCTTCTATTGAATGACAGTTGGGTGCAGGAAGAGATAAAAGAGGAAATCAGTAACTTCCTTGAGCATAACAACAATGAAGACACAAGCTACCAAAACCTGTGGGATACTGCAAAAGCAGTTTTGAGAGGAAACTTTATTGCTTTAGATGCCTACATTTGAAAAACAGAAAGAGAGTGCATCAATAAACTCACAAGCCATCTTATGGAATTGAAAAAAGAAGAACAATCTAAGCCTAAACCCAGCAGAAGGAAAGAAATCTCTTTAGAGATCAATGAAATTGAAAACAAAAGAATCATTCAGAAAATTAATGAAACAAGGAGTTGTTCTTTTGAATAAAAAATAAAATAGATAAACCTTTTGCCAGACTAACTAGAAATAGAAAAGTAAAGTCTCTAGTAACCTCAATCAGAAATGATAAAGGGGAAATAACAACTGATCTCACAGACATACAAAAGATTATCTCTTAATACTACCAGAAACTGTATGCCCAGAAATTTGACAATGTGAAGGAAATGGATCAATATTTGGAATCACACCCTCTCCCTAGACTTAGCCAGGAAGACAAACCAATTTCAAGCACTGAGATCAAAGAAATAATAAAAAATCTTACAACAAAAAAAATGCCCTGGTCCTGATGGCTTCACATCAGAATTTTATCAAACCTTCAAAGAAGAGCTTATTCCTATGCTGCAGAAATTATTCCAAAAAATTGCAGAGGAAGGAATCTTCCCCAACGCATTCTACGAAGCAAACATAACCCTGATACCAAAAACCAGGAAAAGATCCAACTAAACAGGAGAACTTTAAACCAATTTCACTAATGAATATAGATGCAAAAATTCTCAACAAAATCTTAGCCAATAGATTACAGCTTATCATCAAAAAAGTCATGCATCATGATCAAGTAGGTTTCATCCCAGGGATGCAAGGCTGGTTTAACACTCGCAAGTCCATAAATGTTATCCACTGTATTAACAGAAGCAAAAACAAAAACCATATGATCCTCTCAATAGATGCAGAAAAAGCATTCGATAAAATCCAGCATCCTTTTTTAGTTAGCACACTGAAGAGTATAGGCATAGGTGGCACATTTCTTAAACTGATCGAAGTTATCTGTGATAAACCCACAGCTAATATTTTACTGACTGGAGTAAAACTGAAAGCTTTTCCTCTTAGATCTGGAACCAGACAAGGTTGTCCTCTGTCACTATTACTATTCAACATAGTGCTGGAAGTTCTAGCCAATACAATTAGGCAAGACAAGGAAATAAAGGGCATCCAAGTGGGAGTAGAGGAGGTCAAACTCTCCCTCTTTGCTGATGATATGATCTTATACTTAGAGAACCCCAAAGACTCAACCACAAGACTCCTGGAAGTCATCAAAAATACAGTAATGTCTTAGGATATAAAATCAATGTCCACAAATCAGTAGCCTTTGTATGTGGTAATAACAGTCAAGATGAGAGGCTAATTAAGGACACAACTCCCTTCACCATAGTTTAAAAGAAAATGAAATACCTAGGAATATACCTAACAAAAGAGGTGAAGGACCTTTATAAAGAAAATTATGAAACCCTAAGAAAGGAAATAGCAAAGGATATTAACAAATGGAAGAACATACCATGCTCATGGCTGGGAAGAATCAACATTGTTAAAATGTCTATACTTCCCAAAGCAATCTACCAAGTGAATGCCATTCCTATTAAAATACCAACATCATACTTTCATGACTTGGAAAAAAGGATTTTGCATTGGGTGGCACCTGTGGTTCAAAGGAGTAGGGCGCTGGCCCCATATGCCCCAGGTGCCGGAGTTGGCGGGTTCAAGCCCAACCCTGGCCAAAAACTGCAAAAGGATTTTGCATTTTGTATGGAACCAGAAAAAAAACGGTATAACGAAGGCAGTTCTCAATAATAAAAACAAATCCAGGGCAGCAGAATACCAGATTTTAGGCTATACTACAAAGCCGTAGTGGTCAAGATAGCATTGTACTGGCACAAAAATAGAGACATATGGAATCGAATAGAAAACCAGAAAATGAAACTAACATCTCACAACCACCTAATCTTCGATAAACTAAACAAGAACATACACTGTGGGAAAGAGTCCTTATTCAATAAATGGTACTGGGAGAACCAGATATTGACATGTAAAAGACTGAAACTGGACCCACACTTTTCTCCACTCACAAAAATTGATTCAAGATGGATAAAGGACTTAAATTTAAGGCATGAAACAATAAAAATCCTCAAAGAAAGCATAGGAAAAACACTGGAAGATATTGGCCTGGGGAAAGACTTCATGAAGAAGACTGCCGTAGCAATTGCAACAACAACAAAAATAAACAAATGGGACTTAATTAAACTGAAAAGCTTCTGTACAGTTAAAGAGACAACAACCAAAGCAGATAGACAACCTACACAATGGGAAAGTATAATTGCACATTTTAAATCAGACAAAAGCCTGATAACTAGGATCTATAAAGAACTCAAATTAATTCACATCAAAAAAGCCAATAATCCCATATATCAATGGGCAAGAGATATGAATAGAACCTTCTCTAAAGAATACAGACAAATACTAACAAACATAGGAAAAAATGCTCATCATCCCTAATTATTACAGAAATGCAAATCAAAACCACCTTGAGATACCATGTAACCCCAGTGAGAATGGCCCACATTGCAAAATCTCTAAACTGCAGATGCTGGCATGGATGTGGAAAGAAGGGAACACTTTTACACTGCTGGTGGGACTGCAAGCTAATACAACCTTTTTGAAAGGAAGTATGGAGAACCCTCAAAGAACTCAAGCTAGACTTCCCATTTGATCCTGTAATCCCATTAGTGGGCATCTACCCAGAAGGAAAAAAATCCTTTTATTATAAGGACACTTGCACTAGACTGTTTATTGCAGTTCAACTTAAAATCACCAAAACGTGGAAACAGCCTAAATGCCCACCAGGAATGGATTAACAAGCTGTGGTTAGATGTACACCATGGAATACTATTCAGCCATTAAAAAATGGAGCCTTTATAGCCTTTGTATTAACGTGGATGGAACACATTATTCTTAGTAAAGCATGACAAGAATGGAAAAGCATGAATCCTATGTATTCAATTTTGATATGAGGACAATTAGTGACAGTTAATGACACGGTGGGGGTAGGGGAAAGGGAAAGCACAGAGAGAAAGAAGGAGGAAGGGATGGGGAAAGGAAGTGTAGAGAGAGGGAAGGAGGGAGGGGGTGGGGTCTTGGTGTGTGACACACCTTTTGGGGGCAGGACACAATTGTAAGAGGGACTTTACCTAACAACTGCAATCAGTTTAACCTGATTTCTTGTACCCTCAATGAATCCCCAACAACAAAAAATAGATAAATAAATGAATAGCCAGAATAATAATAATAAACAAATGGGATTTAATTAAACTGAAAAGCTTCTGTACAGCCAAGGAGACAACAACCAAAGCAAATAGACAACCTACCCAATGGAAAAGGATATTTGCATATTTTGAATCAGACAAAAGCTTAATAATAAGGATCTATACAGAACTTCAATTAATCCACAAGAAAAAAACCAACAATCCCATACATCAATGGGGAAAAGAGATGAATAGAATTTTCTCTAAAGACAATAGATGAATGGCTAGCAAACACATGAAAAAATGCTTATCACTGCTAATTATTAGAGAAATGCAAATTAAAACCACCCTGAGATATCATCTAACCCTAGCAAGAATGGCCTATATCACAAAAGCTCAAAACTGCAGATGCTGGCGCAGATGTGGGGAGAAAACAACACTTTTACACTGCTGGTAGGACTGCAAACTAATACAACCTTTTGGAAGGAAATATGGAGACCCCTCAAAGAACTCAACCTAGACCTCCCATTTGATCCTGCAATCCCATTATTGGCCATCTATCCAGAAGGAAAAAAAAATTATTATAAAGACACTTGTATTAGGCTGTTTATCGCAGCCCAATTTACAATCACTAAAATGTGGAAACAGACTAATGTCCTTCAACCCAGGAATGGATTGGTAAGCCGTGGTATATGTGTACCGTAGAATATTATTCAGCCATTAAAAAATGGAGATTTTGCAGCATTTGTACTAATCTGGATGGATGGAGGTGGAACACATTATTTTGAGTGAAGCATCACAGGAATGGAGAAGTATGAATCCTATGTATTCAACTTTGATATGAGGACAATTAATGACAATTAATGACATGGTAGGGCATGGGGAAAGGGGAGGTCAGACAGAAAAGGAGGGAGAGGATGAGAGAAAGGAAGAGAAGAAAAAAAAGAAAATAGTGACTAATTCTCACATAAATTAGATTTAATTTTAACCAAAGTATATTACTTAAACATTAATTTTTAATTCAACCTGGTAACATGTTGTGTAGGATATTGTATCCTCATTTATAAGTGAAATATGTTTGTAATTTCCCTTTTATAATAATATATTTTCTCCAATTTTAATAACAGGTATATTCAGATTAAGTAGAATGATTTTGAAGTATTTCTTCTTTTTCTATTGTCTATAAGATTTGGCATGATCTGTTTTTTGAAATTATCTTTTACTTTTATTTACAAATATTAGTTGTTTATTTTTTGAGACTTTAGAAAATAACCAGAATCATGATGAGTCTAGAAACCAACTCTTCCTTTATGAAGGAAGGATTAAAGTGACTAAGAAGGAAAGTTTCAGGCATATCCTGCATGGGGTTAGATCAGAGAATGTATATGGGGGAGACGATTGTTTAAAATTGAAACAGACTGGTTAATTGATGCATACATTGGGAATGGGATTGAAACATCAGAGGGATGGTTGGATTCCAACCTGAGATTTCGTTACTTGAATTAAATGTGTCTATAACAGTTACATTGTTCAAAGCTCAGGATTCATCATCTTTTGAGTAAATATTATTAAATATCAAATCCCTTCACTTGCCTTTTCCTATGTAATCTTCCAACACTATAAGGCAGGTGATAATTTGTTCCCCATATTTCTTGTGAGGAAAGTGAGGCTTAAAAAGGTTAAGTGAATTTGCCTAAGGCCACACAGTTAGTGGCTGATTGGGGATTGGATCTTAAATCCATCTAATATCAAACCCCTTGCTTTTAGCCTCTCTGCTATGCCCTATGCACTATGCTGAGTGATGGGAATAACAGAGGCATAGTCTCTGCCTTAGAGAAGTTTATACTTTAGTGCTAAAATATTACTGATCAAAGGATGAGTTATATAGCTGCTGATAACTGAGACTGGTCTTCAAACAACCTGTCCAGTAAGCTCTACAAAGATAATCCTACTCATACCCAAACACTCTTTTTCATATGTCTCATCATTTTAAATTTGCCCTCTGTAGCTATTTCTAACAGTCTGCCTAAAACAGACACTACCTATTGTCATTTCTTTTTCACAGTCATAACTATGTTAACCCAGTATTGCTGATGGCTATTCTTTGGAGCGTATATCTTGAATAGTATCCATTCATTTGTCCATGGTTGTAATCAGACATTTAAAAGTTCTTAATTTTTTTGATGGTTATAATTCAATCATTCAAATGTTTTTAAGTAGATAATAGGAGATTCTTTGAGGCAGGTAGGTAGGGGAGAGAGGGAAGCTTCTGCTTTTAGAGTTGTTTTCTGATTAGAGTAAAAGAGGGGACATTTCATCCCTTTCCCCATAATGGGAGATTTGTGCTGAGGGTTCTGGGTCCCAGTCTTCTCTAGCCTCTGCAGGGCTAAGAAGTGAGCTGGAGGCTAGCCTCTGGCATGCTCAAACCTGCCCGGGGACCTCTTGTACTTCTAATTCCATGGTTCTCCATTTGCAACTCTACACCCAGCCCATACTGTTGTTCTCTGTCCTACTTTCCTGCCTGCCTCTCTTCCCTTTCCTGGTTAGTGTTCACTTTGGTGTTTACTTTGATTTTATGAATGCAAACTCTGTTTTGACTGAAGAGTGGGCCTTCCACAGTGAGCAAGTTCCAAAAAGGGACCTGAGCACCTCTATCTGGAAAGCCTGGGGAGACAGTGAGAAGAAGAAATATCTTCCTAGGAGTGACTAAGCCTGTGAGTTTTCTTGATATGCAGCAATTTTTAACATTGTTAGTGTCTTCAGTTCCTTTTTTATTATTATGTAAATGAGTGAAAAGACAGTCATCATCCTGGGTCACTTCTTTCTGATAACCCCTATCTTCAGCATATTCTTCATGTAAACTTGCTAATTCTGGAGCCTTGAATACCAGGATAAAGGATTGTAGTTACTAATAGAGATCTATTGAAGGATTTTGAGAAGAAAAGACAAATGATCAGAGGAAGGTTGAGGTAATCTGGTGTCAGTGGCCAGGATTGGTGGCCATAATCATGGTATGTGGCTGTAGAATATGAACTAAAGCAATGGAGCAAGTGTAGATTTGAGAGAATTTATAGAAAAAATTAGTAAAAATTGCTGTCCATTTTGTTGTAGACAGTGAGTGAACTGTCACATGTGAATATGTAACTGTATCTCTCAAATTGTGGTCCTTGCACCTTGGCATTAAAATTATCTTGCAAAGCTTTCTAAAAATGTATCATTGAGTCTTGTTCCACATCTTTTGATTTAGAATCTGGGGGTGAAATGATATCTGTATTTTCAAAAGAACTCTAGGTTTTAAAGTTTAAAAACTCTAACAAGAGGCTTGGCGCTTGTGGCTCAAGGGGCTAATGCGCCAGCCACATACACCTGAGTTGGCAGGTTTGAATCCAGCCCCAGCCCACCAAACAACAATGACGGCTGCAAGCAAAAAAGAGCTGGGCATTGTGGTGGGCACCTGTAGTTCCAGCTATGTGGGAGGCAGAGGCAGGAGACTCACTTGAGGCCAGGAGTTGGAGGTTGCTGTGAGCTGTGATGCCATGGCACTCTACCCAGGGTGACAGCTTGAAGCTCTGTCTCAAAAAAAAAACTCTTAACAAGAGTTTCAAGCCTTAGTAATAAGAAGTATGATGACTCCATAAACAGACATGAAAGCACGAGGGTTAGGAGGGTCTTTCAGGGAGCTGCCAGTTACCCAGCCTCTGCTCTGTTGAAAAGGGACAGGAACAGGCTAGGTGAGGGTAGAGGGGCCCAGTGCTGGGAGCAGCTAAGGTTTTGGATCATCAGGACCCTTAGTCAGCTTCTACCCAGCACTGGGTCTTTCAGGAAAGACAGCTCTCTGGGAAAGGAGAGTCTATTCAATGGCCAATCAATCTCAGTGAGCACTCTTAGAAAAATGATGTCTTCTCTCACCATAGCAAGACATTTATTTTGATAATACTTACTCCAAAGAGGGGACAGAAAATGAGTTGCCAATAATTGGGTGTTTCATAGTAGTGCCTGCATGCTTTTTGCTCACAGCCTGATGGGAAGCTGGGTGGCACAGGCAGCGTTTGAGCTTCAGAACCAATGCTCAGTGTGCTGTGCAAACAGACAGAAATAATGGTTTGATAACCTGTCTTATGTGCTTTTACAAATTATGTGTACTTGATTCTTTAACAGAACAAACTGTCTCACAGACACCTGATTGCAAGTACATACCAGCCTTCTAAACAGAAGCAGGGGGTCCGGGGAGCTGGGGGAAGGTAGGAACTGAGAGGGAGGAGGTCTTCAGTTTACTTAAAACATCTAGTATCTTTCTTGTTTTACCCTCCAGATCAAATTATGACACAAACTGAATAATCTGTTCAAATAATCTGATTTATCAGAGAGACCCAGATGTGGGAATCAGAGAGTTGGCATTCTGATTCCACATGTGTTTGCAAAACATCTCCATTTTATTTCATGGTTTTTTGCCCTTTGTTACACAGAAATTCCCAGCTCAGATTTATTGAGTTAATTTATTCATCAAATGTTCTTTGAAAACATAGCAGTGAACCAAACAAAATCCCTGCCCACATGGAGCTTATATTTAATGGATAGAGATAAAAATAATACCCAGACCAAACTGATACATAGTATGTCGTATAATAATAGCTGGTGAGGTGTGGATAGAGAGCTGACTGAATGAGCAATGGAATGTATTTAAGAAGAGGTTCTTGGCATGTGGGATGGAGCCTACAAAGTTCTTAAGACCAGAGTCTCAGTTCTGGTCTCATTAACTCAGTTGTATTTATGGCTGCTATTCAGAGATTGTTAATAGTTCTCTTCAAAAGGACATTTTCCCCCTCCTTGGTAGCTATAAAAGTGTTTCTGTTGCCCTGAAAGGCATTCCATCTTGATTGTATGCTGGTTGGAATAAACATAATTAGATGAGGGAGAAAGGGGATGATTCAAGAATTATTCATAATAGTTGTTAGATTGGTTCCCAGACCTGGTTCAGGATGTGAGTGTCCCTTTTAGAAAAGAATGTTCTGGGAAAGGACTAACTTCTGGTTGAAAAGTGAGGGCAAGAGAAATGAGAAAGAGCTTTACAAGTTGTTACAAGATTGCCTGCCATAGTAGGCAAGGAGTCTAGGCTTACATGTGCTGTTGCTCCCAATGACAAGGTCAAGTCAGACCTATTTCTGAATGGGGTAGGCCAGTTTCTCTTAGGACAAGCGGGGCAGGGGCCTCAGCTACATATGCACTTGGCAATTCATTGTGTATCTTCCTAGGGTGAGGTGCAGGCAGGGGTGTTGCACTGTGAAAAAGAAGGAAGTGTAGGATTAAAATGGTGAAAACCCCATATTCCTTTCATTCCTCTAGGTCATTTCTTTCTGCCAAGGCTGGGCAGTGGAAAGGGTGGAGACACACTAAGAGAACTGAGTGCAGACTGTGAGGTAGAGTTACAAGAGAAAATGTGGAGTAGGAGATAGTCACCTCAGAGTCCTGTGTTGGAGGGATCAAGTTCAGTTCAATTAAATGTATATTAAGCAATTATTCTGTGTTCAGAACCATGCTGTGTCCTGACGTTATAAGGAGCTAACATCTAGTGGAAGAGCCAGGCCTGTGGATAATTGTGGTTTGACAGCTGGTAACTTACAAAGGAAAACCAGTCAGAGTAACTGCTGACTTCTTGACTGAAACTCTATAAGCCAGAAGGGAGTGGGGACCCATCCTCAGCCTTTTAAAACAGAATAATGGCCAGCCTAAAATCTTTGGGCCAAAAAACTAAGTTTCTTATACAAGGGAGAAATAAAGATTCTTAGATAAGCAATCACTGAGGGAATTGATGAAGATCAGACATGCTTTGCAGGAAGTGCTTAGACCTGCATTATACAAGGACCAGCATAATAGACACCCAGCAGTGTAAAACCATCCCAATGCTAATGTTCAGAGCCCAGATATGACAGTGGCACAAGAAGTAAAACAAAGTAATAAGGATCTACTCCACACCAACAGAATAAACAGAAATCCACAACATGTGTCAACACTTTTAATATTATGAATGGCTTGAACTTCCTCCAAAGAGACATAGGCTGGATATATGGACAATAAAATACAAGCCAAGTATTTGCTATTTCCGGAAACACATCTAACCCACAAGGACAGATTCAGACTCAAGGTGAAAAGATGGAAAACAGTATTCCATGTGAATGGAAACCAAAATAGAGTCAGAGTAGCCATTCTCATAACAGATGACATTGACTTCAAATCAACAGAAGTAAAGAGAGACAAGGACGGTCACTACATACTGGTAAAGGATACAATAAAACAAGAAGACTTAAGAAAATATTTATGTATCTCACATAGGAGCACCCAGATTCATAAACCAAATTCTACTCAGTTTAAATGAAATAATAAACAGCAGCACCATACTTGCTGGTGCTGTTCCCACTGTGAGAACACGACAGATCCTCCAAACAGAAAACAAGCAAAGAAACAAGGAACTTAAACAGACTCTAGAAAAAAAAAAAAAATGGGCCTAACGGACATTTACAAAACACTCTACCCCCAAACTACCGAATATATGTTTTTCTCATTAGCTATTGGAACATTCTCTAAGATTGATCACATCCTAGGCCACAAAATGTATCTCAGCAAATTAAAAAACAAACAAACAAAAAAAGAGGCGGGCAGAACAAGATGGTGGATTAGAAACAGCTCTTTACCAGCCACTTGCAGCAAGACGGGGGAAAGAGAACTCTGGCCACCTCTGACTGGGGGAACCTACCCAGGGACATCACTCTGGAGGTACAGTGAAGCAGTGGTGGAGTCCAGGAGCCTGTGAGGAGGTCTGGAGCTGAGGAAAACTAGCACAGACGTCAAGAGATTGCTTAGGGGCAGGGGCTGGCCAGCCCTCACATAGAGAACTGGGTACAAGAAAGGGCTGTATTGCAGGTTTTTGATATTGGACTAAACTGCTTGCTGAAGCTGCATTGGAAGGCTTAAATGAATGAGTGGACTTGAATGGCCCCCAGCAGCTGGGATTGAATACTGGGTGACGTGGATCACCCATTGGCTTGGCTAACAGTAGGATGCTGCCATTGTGGGAAGGTTGTGACAGAGGAATAGTCTGTGGGGTCCTAGTGCACAATTAGCTCTGGCATGCTTGCTGAATGTGGGCAGCCAACCTTGGGGTAAGCTGAGTGGACCCTATACCCCTAGGAAGGCCACTTTGATGGCAGGGGGCACTGTTTAATATGCATCCTAAGGAAGCTGATAAGACCTTTAGGACCCAAATCCCATATGGACTGAATACTCATGAAGCAACCAGGCCCTGATTGAGGGCAAATAAGTCAGGAAGACAGGACAGAATCTTTTCTGTAACTAGAAAGTGGCTTTGGCCCTCATTTTATATATAGCAAAAGCAGCATGTGTTTTCTTCATCTCCTACCACCACAGCACCACCTAGTATCCAGGCAATACTCACACACATATATATTTCTTTCACTTTTGCTCCTTTTCCCAATTTTTTTCTTAGTATTTTTTTCTTCTTTGTTTTGTGGCTGTTGTTGTTTATAGTTTTGCTTTTTGGTTATATTTTTATTTTTTCAATTTTACTATCTTCAAAAGTAAGGGCTCCTCCATTTTCATTACAGCTTTTTAGCCCCTTTTTAGCCCCTTTCTTTCTGTTTTACTTCTCTCCTTTCTCCCCCTCTTTTGGTAGAGATTTTTCTACTTTTCTCAACTTTCCCATTTAAATTTCTCATATAATAGCTAAGATACCCCTTTTTTTCTTTATCTCATATAATTGTATTTTTAATTTTTGTTAATCTATTTTTTTTTTTTTTTTTTTTTTTGCTTCTTTGCCCTGAATGCTTTGGGGTCATGGCATTAGTCTGGCTGGAGGTTCACAGCATTGATCTGACTCAAGGAAGTCACAAGGTCTCAGTCTAGGATATCCTTCTAGCTTTGGCCTTTGGAAAAACAGTATTAGTAGGTCCCCACTGTGACATATTCATGATGTTTTTCTCTTCTCTATTTGATGAGGTGGGATCTTCTTTTTGCCCAGGCTGGTAAAGAGTTTCTGGTTTTGAGGGACCCTCCCAAACTGACCCTTCAAAGGCCTAGATTTGCGGGTATAGCCATAGCACCCTGCCAGTCACCACCATTTCTCCTGTTGCTTCCTTTCTCTCTTTCTGTCCTTTGTCTCTTCAGTTCTTTTCTTTCATTCTCCTTCTTTTTTTCTCTTTTTCTGTTCCTTTTCTTTCTCTCTTCTCCCTCTTTATTCTTCTCTTCCTTTTGGCCTTATACCCAAAGGCCTCTTCAACACCTAAGCTGTAAAAGAAGGTAATATAAAGTGAAGGAGATAGTAAGAAAGAAAAAATAGGAGAAGGAAGTGAACAAGAAGAAAACACATATGAGAAGTAACCAACAGAAAAGTTCTTGCAACATGAAAAACTAAAAAAGAGCAAACCCTCCCCGAGGGATCATGAGGTAGCTGCCACAGAGGATTCCACCTATAAAGAATTAATAGAAATGACAGAAAGGGAATTTAAAATTTGAATGGCAAAGGCAATAAAAGGTATTAATGAGGAAGTGGAAAAACAGACCCAAAAAATGAATGAAAGATGTGAAGACTATAGAAAGTATATGGCAGAGCTTAAGGAATTAAAGGAGTCAATCAGGGAACTTAAAGATGCAGTAGAACATATCAATAGCAGATTAGACCATGGAGAAGAAAAAATCTCAGAACTAGAGGATAAAGCTCTTGAGCTAACCCAGGTAGTTAAAGAGGCAGAAAAGAAGAGAGAGAAAGCACAACATTCACTCAGAGAATAATGGGGCTTCACGAAGCACTCAAACATATGAAGTATAGTATCCCTGAAGGGGAAGAGGAATGTCCCAAAGGAATGGAAGCCCTACTAGAGGATATCATAAATTAAAATTTCCTAAGTTTCACTAAAGGTTCTGAACACTCCTTTTAGAGGGATATTGAACCCTGGGTCATCTCAGGGATGATAAGAACACAAATAGAGCATCTCCAAGACACATTATAATGAATCCCTCCTAAGTCAAGATGAAAGAGAAAATGCTGCAAGCAGCCGGGAGTAAGCACCAACTGACCTACAGGGACAGATCCATCAGGGTGAGAACAGACTTTTCAGCTAAAAATTTCCAAGCCAGAAGAGAATGGTCATCTACCTTTAACCTTCCTAAAACAATTTTCAGTCCAGAATCCTGTATTCTACTAAACTAAGCTTCAAAATTGATGGAGAAATCAAATATTTTACTGATATACAAATATTGAGGAAATTCAATACAGCAAGACCAGTTATACAGGAAATACTCAGACCTGTTCTCCATACTGGCCACCACAGTGCACACCAGCAAAGTAAACACCCAGAAACTAAAGGTCAAAACCTAGCTTCCACAATGGTGCAAAGGATAAAACCAAGCAATGGACTTTTACAAAATAAGATGAATACAACTCCACCACACTTATCAGTTCTCTCAATAAATGTTAATGGCTTGAATTCACCACTGAAGAGGCACAAGCTGGCTGATTGGATAAAAAAGCACAAGCCATCCATATGCTACCTCCAGGAAACATACCTAACCTTGAAGGACAAAACAAAATTCAGGGTAAAGGGATAGAAAACTGTATTTTGGGGAAACATATCAGAAGAAAGAAGGAGTAGCAATCTTATTTTCAGATACAAGGAAATTTAAAGCAGCGGAAGTTAAAAAAAGACAAAAATGGTCACTTCTTTCTGGTCAAGGGAATGATACAACAAGAGGACATTTTAATTCTAAGTATTTATGTGCCCAACTTAAATGCTCTCAGATTTATGAAATAGACCTTGATTTATCTGAGCAATATGATATCCTATAACATTATAATAGCTGTGGACTTGAACACCCCTCTGGCGGAACTGGACAGATCTTCTAAACAGAAACTAAACAAAGATACAAGGGACTGAAATGTTACCTCAAACAAATGGGCTTAATAGACAAATACAGAATACACCATCCCAAAGCTAAGGAATATACATTCTTCTTATCAGTTCATGGAACATACTCCAAAATAGATCAGATCCTAGGACACAAATCAAACCTCAACAAAATTAAAAGAATTGTAATTATACCTCTTATCTTCTCAGACCACAAGGCTATTCAAGTGGAACTCAACTTCAACAAAAATTTTCATCCTCACACATAGGCATGGAAATTAAACAACTTTATGCTGAATGAAAGTTGAGTCAAGAAAGAGATAAAGGAGAAAATTATTAAATTCCTTGAACATAACAACAGTGAAGCTACAAGTTACCAAAACTAGTGGAATACTGCAAAAGCTGTTCTGAGAGGGTAATTTATCACATTAGATGCCTACATCCAAAAAAAAAAAAAAAGAGAGAGCACATTAACAACCTAATGAATCATCTTAAGGAAATGGAAAAGGAAGAGCAATGTAATCCTAAACCTAGCAGAAAAAAAGAAATAACCAAAATTAAATCAGAAATGGAGACTTTACATCTTTCACATTTACCTGGATCGAGTTGAAATGTATTCTTCTTAGTAAAGTATCTCAAGATTGGAAAAATAAATACTCAGTGAACTCCATACTAATATGAAATCAATATATAAACTTACATGCTCATAAGAGAAATAAAACAGTAATATAGTCCAGTTTGGGGGTATAGATAAGTGGAAGGGGAAAGTATGTTTGGCAGAAGGAGGGAGGGCATGAGGCAGGATCTCACCTAATGTGCACGTTGTGAGGGTATATAACATGCCTCCTGGGTGAGGGGCTCTTCTATGAATGGAACTTTACCTTGGAAGTGAGAACAACATAACCTAAAAATTGTACCTTCATATTAATTTGAAGAAGTTAAAAAAACCTTAAAAAAATAGAGCTCAAAAAAATTAAAACAGAAAAAAATGAAATTGTAAACCAAAGAATCATCCAGAAAATTAATGAAACAAAAAATTGGTTCTTTGAAAAGATGAATAAAATTGATAAACATTTGGCGAGATTAACTATAAACAGAAAAGTAAAATATCTGATAACCTCAATCAGAAAGGAAAAGGGAGAAATAACAACAGATACCACAGAGATACAAGAGATAATTTCTGACTACTACAAGAAATTCTATCCCCAGAAATTTGACAGTGTGGAGGAAATGGACCACTAACTGAAATCACACCATCTCCCTAGCCATAACCAAGAAGAAATAGATCTCTTGAACTGACTAATATTAAGCACTAAGGGCAAAGAAACAATAAAAAATCTTCCAACAAAAAAAGCACTGGACCAGATGGCTTGATACCAGAATTCTATGAAATCTTCAAAGAAGAGCTTGTACCTATACTGCAGAAACTATTCTAAAACATTGAGAAGGAAAGTTCTTCCACACATTCCATGAAGCAAATATCACTTCAAACCAGGAAAGGATCTAACCAAAATGGAGAACTACAGACCAATTTCACTAATGAATATAGATGAAAAAATACTCAGTAAAATATTAGCCAATAGATTACAGCTACACATTTAAAAAAACTATGCATCACGATCAAGCAAGTATCACCCGAACCAGGAAAGGACCTAACCAAAATGGAGAACTACAGACCAATTTCACTAATGAATATAGATGAAAAAATACTCAATAAAATATTAGCCAATAGATTACAGCTACACATTTTAAAAAACTATGCATCACCATCAAGTAGGCTTCATCCCAGGGGTACAAGGTTGGTTTAACATATGCAAATCCGAGAGGGGGGAACGTGTGGAGGGAGGGGGTTCACTTCTGTGGTTTATCTTACAAAGGTACAAGTGAATCTTTCTTTGAGTAGAATATGAACGTTTTAACACAATAACCAAGAAAATGACATGAAGGCTATGTTAACCAGTTTGATGGAAGTGTTTCGGATTGTGTGTGAAAACACCACACTGTACCCCAGAAGTGCATTAATGTACACAGTTACCATTCAATTAAAAAAAAGGAATATATGAAACATAAAATTAATTTTCCATTAATGTTTAAGTGATTCCAGGAAAATAAAGTATTTTAACATCATAAAAAAAAAAACATATGCAAATCCATAAATGTAATTCTCCATATCAATAGAAGTAAAAACAAAGACTGTATGATCCTCTCAATAGAGGCAGAAAAAGGATTTGATAAAATTCAACATCCTTTCCTAACAAGGACACTTAAGAATATGGGCATAGGTGGCACTTTTCTAAAACTGATTAAAGCCATCTACAATAAACCTGCAGCTAATATCATACTGAATGTAGTAAAATGGAAAACTTTTCCACTTAGAACTGGAACAAGACAATGATGTCCTCTATTGCCACTACTATTCAACATAGTGCTGGAAGTCTAGCCAATGTAATCAAATAAGAGAAGGATATAAAGGGCATCCAAATGGGGGTAGAGGAGGTCAAACTCTCCCTCTTTGATAATGATGGGATCTTATACTTAAAAAACCCCAGAGACTCAACCACAAGACTCCTGGAAGTGATGAAGAAATATAGTAAGATGTCGGGGTATAAAATCAACATTCACAAAGCAGTAGACTTTGTATATGCCAATAACAACCAAGTTACGAAGCTAGTCAAAGACAGAATTCCCTTCACAATAGCTTCAAAGAAAATGAAATACTCAGGAATATGCCTAACGAAATAGGTGAAGGACCTCTACAAAGATAATTATGAAACCCTGAGAAAGGAAATAGCAGAAGACATTAACAAATGGAAGAACATACCATGCTCTTCCCTGGGAATAATCAACATTGTTAAAATGTCTATGCTATGCAAAGCAATCTACAGATTCAATGCACTCTCCATTAAAATACTAACATTGTACTTTGAAGAACTGGAAAAAATAGTTACTTGTTTCGTATGGAACCAGAAAAAAATCCACATAGCCAAAGCAATTAGTAATAAAAACAAAGCCAGAGGCATCATCCTAGCAGACTTTAGGCTATATTACGAGCACACAGTGACCCAAACAGCATGTATTGGCACAAAAATAGAGATGTAGACATTTGGAACTGAATAGAAAACAAAAAGATGAAAGCAGCCTCTTATAGCCAACTGATCTTTGATAAATCAAACAAAAACATACAGTGGGGAAAAGAATTCTTATTCAATAAATGGTGCTGGGAGAACTGGTTAAACACATGTGGAAGACTGAAACTCGACCTACACCTTTCACCACTTACAAAAATTAACTCAAGATGGATAAAAGATTTAAATCTAAGACATGAAACAGTAAAAATCCTGGAAGAAAGTATGGGGAAAACTCTTGAGACTGTCCGCCTGGAGAAAGATGTTATGAAGAAGATTTCAGTGGCAATTGCAACAACAACAAAAATAAACAAATAGGACTTAACCAAACCAAAAAGCTTCTGCACAGCTAAGGACACAACAGTTAAACCAGATAGACAACCTTGAGAATGGGAAAAAATATTTGAACGTTATGAATCTGACAAAGTCTTGATAACTAGAATATACAGAGAACTCAAATTAACAAAAAAGAGTAAATAATGCCATCTATTACTGAACAAGAGACATGAAAAGAACCTTCTCTGAGAGAGACAGATGAATGGTTAACAAACATATGAAAAAATGCTCATCCCTAATCATCAGAGAAATGCAAATCAGAACTGCCCTGAGATATTAAATAACACCAGTAAGAATAGCGCACATCACAAAGTTCTAAAGTTGCAGATGCTGGTGGATGTGGAGAGAGGTGAACACTTTTATACTGTTACAATTAGGAAGCAGTCTAATTGCCATCCACTCAAGAATGAATTAACAAACTGTATGTGTGTATATATAATATCATGGAGTACTATTCAGCCATAAAAAGATGGCGACTTTACATCTTTTGTATTAACCTGGATGGAGTTGAAACATATTCTTCTTAGCAAAATACCACAAGAATGGGAAAGTAAATATCCAATGTACTCAATGTTAATAGGAAGCTAGTAGATGATCTAATTCACAGCCACAGAGGAGTAAAGCTCAATTCAATTCAGGTTGGAGGGAGGGAGAATAGGAGAGGGGAGAGAAGAGAAGAGGTGGGGAATTGGTGTGTTCCCACTTAATGGGCACAATGTAAGGGTGTATGGTCCGTCTTTTGGGTTTGGGACACAACTACAAGATGGACTCTACCTAACAAAATTAAATATTGTGACCTGATTGTTTTTTCTCTGACATTAGCTTGAAATTAAAAAAAAAAAAATTTATACCATTTATTTTTTCAGACAACAGTGGAATAAAACTATAAATCAATTCCAACAGAAATACTCATGTCTTAACACTGTGATTAAGGTGAAAGCTATATTAATTAGTAGGATTAAGCACTCCGATTTGTACAAATAATCAACACAATCCCACAAAGGTATAAATGTATTCATGATCTATGTATATATGACTTAATAAAAAAAATAAATAGAAAGGAAATACTCATCCCTACACAAAGTCATGAATACCAAAAAAACTTGCTGAATGATACTTGGGTCAATGAAGACATAAAGTTGGAGACCAAAAGATTCTTTAAATTAAATGGTAATTGGGACACCAGTTATCAAAACCTGTGTGATACAGGAAGAGCAGTCCTGAGAGGAAAACTCATAGCCTGAAATGTCCACATCCATGAGACAGAAAGATCACAAATCAACAATTTAATGAATCATCTCAAGGAACTAAAAAAGGAAGAGTAGGCCAACTCCAAACCCTGCAAAAGCAAAGAGATAAACTGAATCAGAGCAGACCTAAAAGAAATGGAAAACAAAAGAACTATACAACATATTAATGAATCAAAAAGTTGGTCCTTTGAAAAGATAAACAAACCAACAATCCTCTAACTAGATTAATCAAAAACAGAAGAGAAAGAACTCTAATAAGCTCAATTTAAAATGAAAAGGGGGAAATTATAACTGATGTTATGGATATGCAAAATAATTTAGAATATTTCTTTGTTCACAAACTTGAAAATATGGAGGAAATAGACAAATTTTTGGAAACACACACCCTTCCTAGACTCAGTCTGGAGGATATACAACTCCTTTACAGATCAATATCAAGCACCAAAATTGAAGTAGCAATTAAAAATATTTGAACAAAAAAAAATCCTGGACCAGATGGTTCCATACCCAAATTTTATCAAACTTACAAAGAAGAACTTATACCTGTACTGCAAAAATTATTCCTTAACAGTGAGAAGGAAGGAATCCTCCCTAACTCATTCTGCAAAGTCAATATCACCTGATGCCAAAGCCAGGAAGGGACACAACTAAAAAAGAAAACCACAGACCAATGTCCTTTATGAATATAGATGCAAAGATTCTCAATAAAATCTTAGAAAACTGAACACAGGTGCACATCAACGAAATAATTAGTCATGACCAAGTGAGCTTCATCCCAGAGATGCAAAGATGGTTAACTAACCATGTTCAAATCTATAAATGTAATCTACCACATGTGGAGAGAGGTGAACACTTTTATACTGTTACAATTAGGAAACAGTCTAATTGCCATTAGTAAATGGAAAAGCAAGGACCATATGATCCTTTCAGTAGATACACAAAAAGCATTTCACAAAATTCAGCACCCTCTTATGATAAGAATGCTTAATAAAATAGGCATAAAAGGATTTTACCTCAAAATTATAAAGGCCATATACAATTAACCCACAGCCAATATTACATTGAGTGGGAAAAAATTGAAAGCATTCCTGCTTAGAATTAGAACTAGACAAGGTTTCTCACTGTTTACATTTATGTTCAACATAGTTCTGGAAATCTTAGCCAGAGAAATCAGGCGAGAGAAGGAAATCAAAGGTATCCCAGTGGGGAAAGAAGAGGTTAAACTATTTCTCTTTGTTGATGACATGATCTTACATCTAGAAAACCCCAAAGTTCAACCAACAGACTCCTGGAATTGATAAATAAATTCAGTAAAGTCTCAGGAAAATAAACATACACCCATGTACCTAAATTAGTAGCTTTCACTTATGCCACCCATAGTCAAGCTGAGGATCAAATAAAAGATGTAATCAATCAATCTCTCTCACTCTCTCTCTTCTTTTCTTGTTCTTTTTGAGACAGAGTCTCATTTTGTTGCCCTCGTTAGAGTGTCATGGAGTCGTAGCTCACAGCAACCTCAAATTCCTGGGCTCAAGCGATCCCCTTGCCTCAAGCTTCCTGAGTTGCTGAGACTACAGGCATCTGCTTCCACACCCCGGGAGTTTTTCTAATATAATACCTTTCTCAGTAGAAACAAAGAAAATAAAATACCTAAGAACATACTTAACAAAGTAGGTGAAAGACATATATAGAATTATGAAACGCTGAGGAAAGAAATTGCAAAGGATATAAACAGATAGAAAAAATATACCCTGCTTATGGATTTTACCTCAAAATTATAAGCAGAATTATGCATTCTGCTTATGGATCAGCAGAATCAACACTGTCAAAATGGATATACTACCCAAAGTGATTTACAGTTTTGATCATTATACATTGTATACTTGTATAAAAATGTCATGCTTCCCATAAATATGTGCAATTACTATGTTAAACATTAAAAAAAATTAAAACCCTCTTCAACCAATTTGTTTCAATCAATTTTCTGGGTGGTGCCTCTGGCTCAAGGAGTAGGGTGTCAGCCCCATTTACCGGAGGTGGTGGGTTCAAACCCAGCCCCGGCCAAAAACGGCAAAATAAATAAATAAATAATATTCAATTTTCTTAAATCTGAGATAAAAATAAAATAAAATCCATTAAACCATCACCAGACAATCATGTCATACTTAATTGCTCAAAACTAAATTAAAGAAAATATAATCCAAAGGACTTCTCTATAAATTTCGAAGCATTCATGCTTGACTACAGACATCTCCTTCATATACAAAAATGTATCCTCAAATTGCAATTTATTCTCAAAGGAGATTAATAAAAAGTTAAATACAAATAAAAATTCTCAAACTTACCCAATATATGGAAATGTTGTGACTAGGAATATTTATCTTTGACCTTCTTGAAGCTTATAACGTAATTTAGAATACAGAATTATGGGATCTAATTATGACAGATCAAGTAAAAATACACTCATCTAAGTTTTGAGGTTGAAAGTTCACCACAAGTAATTCTAGAGAAGCACAGGCTCCTCAAAGTAAGGAACATGTGGTGCTGACTTCTAGTGTTCGTAAAAGGTTAGAATCCACTACTCCATTTCTTATTATGGATGTGCCTCTAGGATATTTTTAAAAAAATATGTTGCCAGAATATGTTATATGAAGTGTTAGAAATCTCCATACTTAATGTTTGAATAGTCACTTTTGAAAAAAAAAACGTTTTCTTCACTGTAATGGACAGCTACTTGACCTTACATCTTTATTCAATGAATAAAGTGAATGTTTGTTAAACTTCATTTTTAAATTCATATGTACCTTTCTTTGAACTAACATACCCACTGAAGACTTTGTAGACTTCCAGACATTTCAAATTGCAGGCGTTAATTTATCCCAAATATCAGAGGAAGTGAAACCAAAGGCTATATTCTGTAGAGCTGGAACTCCCATGCCTGTAGCCCACAGGATGGTTTGGTCTACCTCTACTTGCTATAGGGCAATCCATGTAAGAAAGGAATGAATTCAAGCATCCTAAATAGACCTGTTCATCTAAATCATTTTCCAAAAATGTCTTCTAGTGACCAGGGAATACAGCAGCATCTCAGGTTACAAAACCAGCACTCATAAATTGGTAGCCTTTATATATACCAACAATAGTCAAGCTGAAAAAACAGTCAAGGACTCTATTCCGTTCACAGTGTCAAAGAAGAGGAAATATTTGGGAGTTTACCTAACAAAGGACATGAAAGATCTCTCTAAAGAGAACTATGAAACTCTAAGAAAAGAAATAGCTGAAAATGTTAACAAATGGAAAATATACCATGCTCATGGCTGGGAAGAATCAACATTGTTAAAATGTCCATACTACCCAAAGCAATATATAATTTTAATGCAATCCCTATTAAAGCTCCACTATCATATTTTAAAGATCTTGAAAAAATAATAGTTCATTTTATATGGAATCAGAAAAAACCTCGAATCGCCAAGACGTTACTCAGAAATAAAAACGAAGCAGGAGGAATCACGCTACCAGACCTCAGATTATACTATAAATCCATAGTGATCAAAACAGCATGGTACTGGCACAAAAACAGAGAGGTAGATGTATGGAACAGAATAGAGAACCAAGAGATGAACCCAGCTACTTACCATTATTTGATCTTTGACAAGCCAATTAAAAACATTGAGTGGGGAAAAGATTCCCTATTTAACAAATGGTGCTGGGTGAACTGGCTGGCAACCTGTAGAAGACTGAAATTGGACCCACACCTTTCACCATTAACTAAGATAGACTCTCACTGGGTTAAAGATTTAAACTTAAGATATGAAACTATAAAAATACTAGAAGAAAGTGCAAGGAAAACACTTGAAGAAATCGGCCTGTGTAAAAATTTTATGAGGAGGACCCCTCGGGCAATTGAAGCAGTATCAAAAATACATTCCTGGGACCTGATTAAACTAAAAAGCTTCTGCACAGCCAAGAACACAGTAAGTAAAGCAAGCAGACAGCCCTCAGAATGGGGGAAGATATTTGCAGGTTATGTCTCCAACAAAGGTTTAATAACCAGAATCCACAAAGAACTCAAACGTATTAGCAAGAAAAGAACACGTGATCCTACCTCAGGGTGGGCAAGGGACTTGAAGAGAAACTTCTCTGAAGACAGGCACACAGCCTATAGACATGAAAAACTGCTCATCATCCTTAATTATCAGAGAAATGCAAATCAAAACTACTTTGAGATATCATCAAACTCCAGTAAGATTAGCCCATATCACAAAATCCCAAAACCAGAGATGTTGGTGTGGATGTGGAGAAAAGGGAACACTTCTGCACTGCTGGTGGGAATGCAAACTAATACATTCCTTTTGGAAAGATGTTTGGAGAACAATAGAGAACTAAAAATAGACCTGCTATTCGATCCTGCAATTCCTCTACTAGGTATATATCCAGAAGACCAAAAATCACATTATAACAAAGATATTTGTACCAGAATGTTTACTGCAGCTCAATTTATAATTGCTAAGTCATGGAAGAAGCCCAAGTGCCCATCAACCCACCAATGGATCAATAAATTGTGGTATATGTACATCATGGAATACTATGCAGCCTTAAAGAAAGATGGAGACTTTACCTCTTTCATGTTCACATGGATGGAGCTGGAACATATTCTTCTTAGCAAGGTATTTCAAGAATCGAAGAAAAAATATCTAACGTACTCAGTCCTACTATGAAACTAATTTATAGCTTTCATATGAAAGCTATAACCCAATTATAGCCCAAAAATATGGGGAAAGGGAGGAAGGGAGAGGATCAGTGGAGGGAGGGTAATTGGTGGGACCACACCTACAGTGCATCTTACAAGGGTACATATGAAACTTACTGCATGTAGAATATAAATGTCTTAACACAATAACTAAGAAAATGCCATGAAGGCTATGTACCAGTTTGATGAAAATATTTCAAATTGTATATAAAACCAGCACATTGTACCCCATAACTGCATTAATGTACACAGCAATGATTTAAAAAAAAAAAAAGGAAAAACAAACAAATAAAACAAAAATGTCTTCTAAAATCTGGAAAACCCAATACATCATTAATCAAATGTTTAGTTGATGCTTAGTACTACAGGAGTAAAATGGGTTCAATTGCATTTTGGCAGGATCTATAACAGGTGTGTCTATACTATAGTTCTGATTTAATTGTAGCCACCTGATTTATTGAGTGGCTATAATCAAAGACCAGAGGATGAACTACTTCCCTTGTCCCTGGGAAGCACACATTTTTGTTAGGCCATCTGTGACAATGCCAAATGGATGTTAAAGGCTTTGGTCCTCCCTGAATTTCAAGGTTTTTACTATGGTGTTTCCATCTCGCCTTCTCAAGTGCCCCTCAGGAACTTATTTTCTCACATCTCAGTATCCCCTCTCTTACCCCTTGACTACTCCAGCCACCTCTGTTCCAACTTCTGTAAACATTGAGTTGAATGTTTTGAAGCCAAGTCATTAGATCTTTACTTGAAAGAATATGGAGTTTTCACTGCTTCCCAAGAGAATCACAGATACTAAAGGCCTTAAAACACTATGACCTTAATTTATTTGGTTGGTTGGTTATTGCTTGGAAGAGAAAAGTGGAAAGAAGCCAAAATGGTCTGTCATCCTAGTGATTGGCTATCTGAAGTATCCAACTGGAGACTAACTATTCTGGACTCTTCAAGATTAGGAAGGGAGTCCCAGAAGCACAATGAGGCCACATACTGGGCCTGGTCACCAGTGCTGTGGGTGTTTGTATGGTGGAGTGACAGATGAGTGGTGGGGGCTCAAATACTGGCTGATCTGGCACTGTGTAATTTCCTGCCAGTATCTGGCTTTATGTGGTTGGGTAGAGGGTGAGGGAGTTAAGTTATGCCTGATGGTCTATGAACTAATACAGACTGAAAAAATAATGGGAGCATATTCTAGAGATCCAAGAAGTTGAGTTGAATTTGTTAATAAAGGTGGGACCTTACATTGCCAATGATAGTAATGAAATCTCTTATATTCACAGTGGACTGAACATTTCCTCCTGAACTGCTGCTTTCTGAGTGGGAGGGGTAGGTAGTTAAGACTAGCAGTTGCACGTGTTGCCACATGTCTTTCCTTCTCCAGGAAGTCATTGTTTCTGTCTTCCTTTTCTGACCAGGTGTTGGACTGGATTGAAAACCATGGCGAGGCCTTTCTCAGCAAACACACTGGGGTTGGGAAGTCCCTACATCGAGCCCGGGCCCTGCAGAAGAGGCACGATGACTTTGAAGAGGTGGCTCAGGTGAGATGCTATGGATAGGGGTATGTATATATAACCAGGTGAGATTTACCAGGGCTATGGCTTTGATGTTTGGTGGGGATGGCATGCCAATTTGATAGCCTGTGACTTTCTGGTCTATGTTCCTGCCTGATGCCAGGAGACCTTTGTCTTTTCTTGGATCACGAGGTGAGTCGTAAATAGACCCCCAAGTTTCTGGTCTTCAGAGTATCTTTCTGCCAGAGTGATCTAAAATGGCTTGTCCACAAGGTGGTGCTGGAGGGAGGGATTATAAGATTTACCATCATCCCAGGGCTACTGCTTTTGGTTGTCACTGCCCTTGAATAGGAGCTGAAAATCAGCCCCATCTCTGCTTTCAAAGCTGTGTACTTTCCAGAACCTAGAGAAAGAGATGATACCTGTTCATCAGGCACACACCTGCAGAGCTGAACGTGCCTTGCTGCTACTTGTGCAATATTTAGTCTGCCATTTACTAAATATTTAGTTGTTCAGTTGAGCTACATACTTGATTCAAAAGGGCACTGTTTTCTAATTTGCACAAAGATGCTGTATGAGAGGTCCTAACCATTTATCTGATGGTGTAATGATCTAAAAGTGTTTCTGTTCAGAGTCACCACCTCAAAAATTGTATCCTAATTCTGTTACATTTCTCTATTGGGGGGTTTCCCAAATGGGTCCTAAAAATTGCTACCTTCAAGACAAAATGCTACTATCTAGTTATTTTGTCAGGTGTGATCAGTCGTAGTGGAAAATAAAACTTTGAAGAGTAAGGCAGGGGAGGGTGTTCACATGGGGTGAGTGCTACTGAAATAGTGAGGATAAAATAGCTAGGTTTTGCCACATCACAGCTTCAACCAGGGCTGGCTCCAACCCCACCATACCAGCAGCCCTCAGTGTGTGCCTCTCTGGGCATTTTGCAGAGCCCTAGCCCTCACCCAGGCAGATGTTTGCTATGGGTACATAAAAAGCGCCTGTCAAGAACCAAGCAAGATCAGGAACATTACAAGCATTACAAGCATCTCTCAGAGAAATGCAAGTATATCCTGAAAAGTGAGAGGCCTTCCAAAAGCCAGAAAGACCAGGTCAGCAGTGAACTGAACCAGGGAATTGGGTTGCAATGGCTCCAAGCTGTGCAATAAAGAAAGCCTCATGTGGAACCCTTGTTAACTGCTGATGGGAATGTAGAATGGTGCAGCCACCATGGAAAATAGTATGGAGGGTCTTCAATAATTTAAAAATAGAATTACTATAAGATCCAGCAATTCTACTTCATGTATATTCCCAAAAAAATGAAAGCAGGAACTCACACAGATGTATTTTTATACTTACGTTCACAGTAGTCAAAAGTGAAGGCAACCCAAGTGTCTACCGATGGATGCGTGGGTAAACAAAATGTGGCATGTTCATGTAATAGAATATTATTCAGCCTTAAAAAGGGAGGAGATTCTAACATATGTGTGCTACAGCACGTATGAACCTTGAAGATATTAACGTTAAGCAAAATAAGCTGTTCACAGAAGTGTCAATATTGAATGATTCCTTCCATTTATACCTAGAGTACCTGGAATAGCCAAATTCATAGAGACAGAAAGTAGAATGGTGATTGTCAGGGGCTGGGAGGAGGAGGGAATGGGGAGTCACTGTTTAATGGGAATAGAGTTTCAGTTTTACAAGATGAAGAGTTTTGGAGATGGACAGTGGTGATGGTTGCTCAGTACTGTGGAGGTACATAATACCACGAAACTGCAACATAAATGATTAAAATGGTTAGTTTTATGCTGTGTATATTTTAGCACAGTTGAAAGAAAATAAAGCCTCCTAGCCACATGAGGACATCTGCCTGCTGAGAGTGGGGTTGTGGTACCTGTGGTCATCTGTTGGAATGGAACCAGCTCACAGCTTTGGTGTGTCTGCCTCTGGCTGTCCTATGGTTCAGCCCTTCTCACTTAGTTTGGACATCTGCCAAGCTACCCACATTCCTGACCCAGCTCACTTCTCTTTGCTTTCTGCCTGATGTGGCCCCTAGGCAATGCCATCTTTAGCTAGAGTTTTTGTATGTTGTTAGAACTAAGCAAGCCTCTTGGGTACCCTAACCCCATTTCACCTGACTGGCCCTACACCTCTGTCTGGCTGATGACAGATGTCCCTCTCACATGGAACAATACATTTTCATCAGCAGTGGGGACCCACAAACTTAAATTCACACTAAAAAAATAATGGACACATTTTCGAGATCTTGTGGTTCTGTTACATATTTTGTCTCATACCAGCCCTGAATAGTGACTGTTATTAGCCTTGTTTTATGGAAGACAACATTGAGGCTCAGAAAGTTCTTGAGTGTGCTCAAGTCATCCAGCTTACCAGTGGCTCTGTTGGG
Source organism: Otolemur garnettii (assembly GCF_000181295.1). Taxonomy (NCBI): domain Eukaryota; kingdom Metazoa; phylum Chordata; class Mammalia; order Primates; family Galagidae; genus Otolemur; species Otolemur garnettii. The sequence goes on along the minus strand of NW_003852484.1, from coordinate 1,388,381 downwards.
ATTCTAACCCCAGTCTGTTGGGCTCCAGAGTCATGTTTTTATCCTAATTCTATGCTTTCCCTCCTTATTGGGGTATAGGAACTAGGTATAGAATTTATTTGTGAGTGCTAATTTGCTCATGGAAAGTACAGGAGAAAGAACAAGAATGGGTGTGGGTTGCCACTGTAGCTGTCCTGTTTCACATCTGTTACAACTTTTCTCTGGCACTGCCGATGAGTAATCCATTGATATAATCCACATGTCCTTGACTCTGCTTTCTGATAAGGCTATATTTTTTTGAGAGAGAAGAGAGAGTTCTAAATTCCAAAATATGCATTTAGGAGGAATGTTTGCTCTGGAAAGGAGAGCACAGATGTGGACTATAAGGGAACACTTAAGCAAGAGGTCATGAGTTATTCCATGGCCCTGCAAATAGGCCTCTAGAGATGAATCTTATAGTCTGAAAATTAATCCTGTCTTCTTCCTTCCTTGCCACTCTGGGGGAAAGAGTGGGCAGTGGAGCTTCCCAGCATCTGGGAATTGTTAATCCACATAGGAAAACCAACTCTGACCACAGTGAAGGCAAATTGACTGTTAGTGGCAGCCTGCCTGAGACCTACTTTGTTCTGCATGATGTAATTACCATGTTCAGGTGGTGAGATGGGGATCCAGGCAGGGAAGGGCTTTTCTTTCTGTCTTGCTTGCTCTCAATTAGGTGAAAGCCATTAGAAGAAGAAGAGTGGATCTAATCAGAAATCTAAAAATGCTTCAGATAGAAGAGCAATGACAGAAAACTTGGAAATTCTTGTTTGGGGTTCTTGTTTATACGATCTGGTGGGGAGTAGGAGCCTGGGGGATCACTTATGAGCAAAGCTCCAGAGGGCCATAATTCAGTGAGAGAACTTCTCTTCAGTCTTATCATTTTATGGTTCTTTTACTTGAGGCTGATATGAGAAGGGACTTCTGAGCACCCATTCTCTGTATTCAGGTTCAAAAAAATCATCCTGAATCAAAGCAAAATGAGAGCTATTGGGTCTATTGTAGCTCCTGGAAATTTGCCCTTCTGCAGGGAGAAGCAAACCCTGGAGCAGAGAAGATGGCCACCCCTGGAGAGAGGCCAAGGCAGTGTGAAGCCCCTGGACAAACAGGTCTCCAGTCTTGGGATTGGGTGGGGGTTGCATTTGTGATCCTCACTGTTGGTCACTTTTTGGGGTAAAGACATTTAATCCAGTTGTTAAAATAGCATAAATTTTATCTGTGAAAAACTAATGTAGCAATATGTCATTAAACTTTAAGTTTTATGTTTAAACTTTAAACAAATTCTTCAAATATCATTTCATGGCAATGAAATAAGTATTGGGAGTCCTTCATTCATCCTGCAGATGGCACTCTTTGAATAGCCAACATAGAAGCAAAGCAGGTGGGGGGAAAGGTGCCACAGTCAAGACACTTTCCCTGGGGAGGCACCAGCAGGCATTCTGGGGTGAGGGTTCAGGGCAGGGGATACCCTAGGGGATCTGTGTTTAAAGGTCTTTCTAGTCCAAGATACAGAAGTTGTGTGTGCTCCAACAGAAGACCTGGGCGCTGATGGAAGTTCCTCCTGGTCCTTCAGTCAAATACTCGACTCAGGTTGCTTATAATGTCAATGAATGACACAGGCTATAGGATAGAACAGGTTTTTAAGAGACACATATATATGTTGTGGCCATTAGATGTCATCAGGGGTGTAAAAAAGTATTAGATGGATTTGCTGCAGGGGATAGGTGTGTCCATACCTGCCATGGGATGGAATAGGACGTGAGACTGTTCTATTGTTCTGAGATATTTGCTGTTACTTGGTAGGAGAATGTTTAAGTGCCTATGGTTTAGACAGCAGCTGTGCCTGCCCTGTTAGTGGTCTGTTTTATGGCCTCATTATCTGAAATGCCAGATTTCCTTAAGCTAATTTAGTAAAAAATCAGCAAGCATTTATATTCAAATATACATTATCTAAAGTCTCAAAGCACCAAATCACATTTAAGCAGCTAAACATACTAAGTAGCATTAGGATAACATTTTTGAAACAATAGATAATTTAAAGAATGACTTAAAGAAATATAAAAACAGGCACTATTAAGTACTTCAATAATCTCTGGTTAGTTGTTTCCCTAACTGACTCTTGTTTGTTTTGTTTCTCTCGAACTTGACTAGAGCACACTTTTAAAAATCATTCTGAATTTGGGGGTCAAAGTAGGTGAAAAATAGAGGGAAAGCATTTCAGTGGATCTATCAGTGGCCTTGCCTACCAAAAATACTCAAGGTATGGTTGGCAAACCCAACACAGTGCTAAAGGTAAGTAGAACAGGATAGGTAATCTGCAGTGATGGAAAATCTGTGCCCTCAGTGGTGGACAATAGCCCTCATCAGTTTCCTTGTCTCAGTAAGGCTCTGTGTTGAATACTGTGAAAAGTTGGAGAGATCCACAATGTTTGTCTGAGGAACTCAAAGTCAAATGAAAAACACGCATCAAACATTAGAAATTCCATGGGAAGAAAGGAGATATGATCGTTGCTCTTTTAGGGTTTTCAAGGAGCATTTCTAGTGACAGCTGGTTCATTTGGCAATCCAGCAAACATTCCTGCCTAGGGGATGGTGCAGCGACCTTCAGAGTTAAGTTCCATCTTTTTCTTCTTGCCAGAGATGATGACCAATTATAGCAGCTGCAAATGCATGCAGAAGGAAAAGGTGGGAGAGCTTAAATAACTGCTTTTTCACACTTCAGCTTCTTAGCAAGGATGAAAGATTCTTAGGCAGATGAAAAAAAAGTAGTGAGGAAGAAAGCCAGGAAGCTGCAGAGAAATTAATGTCATGAAATGGGCAAGTAGAAGAATGTGAAGCAGTAGAGAAATAAAACACAAGCTTACCTTTGGGGTTTCTTTTGCATGACACTTTCCCATTGGGGTGCACTCCATGGAGCACTAGGGAGAGGTTGCTGGCATGAACTGATGGGGCAGGATTTTGTGACCACACTCAGGAAGAAGATGTTACATCTTGCAGATAATGCCCAGTCAAGAGTTTGGAAGGTCACTTTGTGTAGATATGATGTGGGAAGTTGGGAGGGGGTAGGAGCCAGTATCCAAATTATAGAGCCTATCATGAACTTCCTTGTCAAGCCCATGAACTGTCTCCTGCTTCTGCTGCTTCCTGTGGGAAAAAATGGTATGCTCAGGGGGATTAAAGGTCTGGGTAACAAACTGAAAGATCTGGAAGCACAGGTGATGTTTTTATCTCTTGTTCCATGTGATAGCAGTCACTGTGGAAAAGAAGAGAAGCTCTGAGAAACAAATGGCCATGTGATTGATGTTTTAAAAGATTTTTTGCAGAGCTAGATAGAGTACATCTTTTAAAGACTGGGAAGAATATGTGTTGGCAAAAACCTGGTTGATCTATATATAAGTATTTAAGTGAAATTTGAAACGGAGGAAAGAAAATATCTGAGTGAAGCCAAAACTAGGTATATCTCCACAAGTGACATAGAAATGAGCACTTTATGAGAGAAATGCCCTTAAATCACTTGAGTTAAAAAAAAATACAGATTGCAAACAATATTTTATAGCCTTTTTTGATGAATCAACCAAAGGCATGTGTAACAACTAACATGATGGCTTATTTTTTGTAACATAACAAATATTGCACTTAAACTTTTAGCACAACAAGATAAATAATAAATAGTTCTGAGACTTTAGGGTATCGAGACCCTAACTAGCAAGTGGCAAGAGAAGAGGATTCTTTGTTGAAATGACTTGTTCTAACAGGAAAGAGGAGGGCATATCAGGATGTGTCACATCTGTATGAAATCTATAAACTTGAGGTTAGTGCACTATGGAGAAATAACTTGAAGATAAGAGGAACACAAAAGATCAGCTGTCATGTTAGTGGAGAGGACCATAGTCTCCTCCATCCTGGGGAGGATATGGGAAATTCTGTTCTGAGAGGCTCAAGGAAAATTGTGGTGCTGATGGTGTCTTCAAATTTCCTGGAATCTCCTGGAAAGTTTGTGACACTATAAATAAAATTGATTAGAGCAAAAAGTTCTACCTGCTAGAAAGTAAATGACTGTAGGAAAGCTCAGAAAGTATAGGTTTTGTCTAAACTCTCAAGAACCTTCATCTTTAGACACAAGGGTTTAGACTTTATTCTTGCATCAGAGAGGAATGTTAAAGGCTTTGAGGTGTAATATAAACTAAAATATAAACTCTAAACCAGAGAAATAATTTCTTTATACTTTGACTATTATGTGGAATATGGGACCTAATTATAGAAAATATATTTTCAGAAATATATTGATAAAATGTACTATAATTATTAGAAGCCTGTAAAGAATGTGAAGTCCAATTTGGATCTGTTGTTTAGAGTAAATAATGTTTCACAGAAGGCACAAGTGGTAGATTTGTAGTTAAAGTCTTCCTATAGAGGAGATCAGAAGGCAAAGTATAGTGAAGCCAATTTTAGCTTAATCCAGGCATAACTTCTAACCCAGGTTGCATCTGTCTAAAAACAGAATGAAGTGCCTGTAATATAGTGTGTTGCTTTCCCTGGAGGTTTTCCAGCAGAGGCAGCCTTTTCCCTGGGGATTAAACATCTTCAAGTCTTTCCTATCTTAAAAACAATTTAATTATTTTGAAAAACCACCAAGGAAACCACCTCTGAACCCTACTTTCTTCCTCTCTGTTTCTCCTTTTCTTTGTAGTCCAAATTTTTGAGAGAAGAGTTTATATTTGTTATCTCTACTTCTTACCCGCTAGATTCCCTTTGACCCCTGCCATTGGGCCTTTGTCCTCTCTGGCCCAGTGAGGTTAACCTTACTAGAGTTTCTAATAGGACATATTAGTTGCTAAAATCCAAAGGATGCTTCACAGCTCTTAATTGGGCTTTCTGAAGCATTGGGCCTTGTCAACCACTTCCACCTTTCACAATTCTCTTCTCCCAAGCCTTCTATGACCTAGTGCTGTCCTGGTTTCCTTCAGCCTTTCTAGCTGGTCCTGCTTAGATTCTTTTCTCTTTTCTCTAGGATTTGTTCCTCAGACATTCTCTTCTCACTTGACACACACGCTCTGGATGATGTAGACCTTTTCTGAGCCTCAGCTGCCACCCCTGCTCTAATGGTTCCCACATCCATGTCCCATCTCTCATCTTACTCTTGAGCTCCATATTCATGAACACCTGGCACTCTGGACACCTCCACTTTAATTTTCAGAGGTTTCTTAAACTCAGTGTTTCTAAAATTTATTTTATTGTCTCCCTTCCACCCCTTCCAGTATGCTGTTACTCATGCTTTCCTCGTGCTTGTTAAGAATACCAACCACCCACTTTGCCATAAACTTTGGAGTCCTTGTTGACTCCTCCCTTGCTTTCATCCCTCATTGAGTCCATTGCAAAGTCCTATTGATTTAACCCTTCAATATATTTCTTTCCTTCCCCCACTTTTGCCACCTTTTTTAGATCAAAGTCTTATTGTCTCTTGCTTGAATATACTTCTGTTTCCCTGACTCAAGTAATGATCTCCCTAAATCCATTCCTACACTATGAGAGTGGATTTCCTCAAATGTGTGCCTTGTCATGACCTCCATTGATAATGGAAGCCATGGATGGCTTCACATAAGGATTAAGTTCAGACTTTTGATATAATAACCTTTATAACCTAGCCACTACTTTACCTGGCTTTAGATTTTACCCTTCCTGTGTCTCCCCTATCCTACCCTATATTCCTGTTGTCTTGGAATTTTTCCTGTAAATGCCTGCACTTTGGGAGGCCAAGCTGGGGTGGATTGCTTGAGGCAGGAGATTGAGATCAGTCTTGGCAGTATAGTGAGACCCTCTCTCTATTTAAAAAAAAAATTAGCTGGATATGGTGGCATGCACCTGTAGTCCTAGCTACCCTGAAGGTGAGGTTGGAGGATTGCTTGAGCCCAGAAGTTTGAGGTTATATTATAGTAAGCTATAACTATATCAGATAGTCCACCTAGGGTGAAAGAGCAATACCCTGTTTCTAAAACAGGAGGAAGGCGGGAGGGAGAGAATGAGGAAAGAAGGAAGGAGAAAGAGAGAGAAGAAAGGAAGAAAGAAAGAAAGGAAAAAATGAAGCTGGAAAATATTCTTCTTAGCAAAGTATCTCAAGAATGGAAGAAAAAGTATCAATATACTCACCCCTACTATGAAACTAATTTACAGCTTTCATAGGAAAACTGTAACCTAATTTTAGCTCAAGAATATAGGGAAAGGGGAGAGGGAGGGGAGGGGAAGGGGGAAGATGGGTGTAGGGAGGATGATTGGTGGGATAATGCCTATGATTCATCCTATAAGGGTACATGTGAATCTCTCTAAATGTAGAATATAAATGTCTTAACACAATAACTAAGAAAATGACATGAAGGCTATGTTGACCAGTTGGATGAAAGTATTTCAAATTGTATATAGAAACAGCACTCTGTACCCCATGATAGTATTAATGTACACAGCTATGATTTAATAAAAATAAATAAACTCACAGAATGAATACAAAAAAAAAAGAAAGAATGGAAAGTGGAAGAAGGAAGAAATGAATGAGGGAGAGAGGGAGAGAAAAAAGGAAGAAAAGAAAGAAAGAAAAAGAAAAGAAAAGATGTGGAAAGTACCTACTAGAGAACTTATTCATAGGAGGTAATAAACAGCAGCTTTGGTGGGAGCAAATGGTAGCCCTAGTAGTGCCAGTGACTGGTGATGGGGGAGCAAATGGTAGCCCTAGTAGTGCCAGTGACTGGTGATGGAATATATCTAAGCTTCACTTCCTTTCATACTGTTATCAAATACTATGCTCTCTCTCTCAAGATTCATCTTGGTATTGGTCTTCTTATCTATGCATGAGACAGTAGGCTTATGCTTTGAGAAGGCCAGATCAGCTACTGACACTAACCAGCATTATGCAAGTATTATGGAAGAGATGCTTACCCAATTCAACCAGTTCAAAACCAAAGAAAGACAATAGAGTAATAGTGGGTTCTGCATCTGGGAGCCAATGGTATTCAGAGGTCCGAGGCAGATAGAAAGGATGGGCAGCTTGCAGACGGTAGACTCTTTATAGCAAGCAGGGCTGTGTCACTGGGCTACATTTCAGAGGTAGGATTCATAGGGCATCAGAAAAGAAAATGCCTGGCTCCTAGGAACAGGACCAAATTATAGTTGTCAAAACTGGGCACCAAGGCATGGCTGGGTTGGCTGCTAGTAGAATCTGACATGGAAGACCAGTCTGTCCAATGAGATGTGTGATTACATTGGATTTCTGTAACTGGACTGGAATTGAGTCATGGGGCCTCAGAAAAGGGATGGGGAAGGACAGAGAGTCTTTGAACAAAGTGGGAGCAGATTCCCCCTTCTGAAGGATTCTGTGCCTTAGTGGCCCTCCTCAGAGGGATGCTCAGTGTATAATCACTAGAGTTACACAAAATGACAACTACTTAGCTTGCACAGTGAGAGTAACATGCTGATGGGAAGAATTAAGTTACTGTCTCTCAGGGAGCACTGGCACAGTTTCTAAAGGAAACAGGAAGTGCTGTTCCAGAGGAGAGCTTTCTTCTCTGCCCAGTATTGATTCTGAAAGCCAACCATTTATTATCTTGTCTTCCAATAATTAATTTCAACACAGGTCAACCTGCTCAGATTAAGAGAAACAGAATCGATGTCCTTCTTTTTCTGCTCTCCTTCATTTCTGTGACACATTGTGAGCAGGACGAACTCAGGAGTGTGCTTGCTGCCGAAGAAGCCAGCATTTGTCTATGTTGAAAGTAAGAGCAAGCATGAGATGAATTTGCTTATAGGGGGAATGTGTGCAAATTCCACAACAAAACTATTTTGCCTGAATAAAAAGATTTGGAAAAAATAAGTGATAGTTGCCATTTATTGAAAGTATAACTTTATAAGGTGTATGTCATATAATGCTTGAAACAACTCCATAGAGTTGGTGTTAATATCTTCTGGATGAATGGCCAGGCGCTTTGGCTCATGCCTGTAATCCTAGCACTCTGGGAGGCTAAGACAGGTGGATTGCCTGAGCTCAAGGGTTCAAGTCCAGATGAATAATCAGGCTTAAAGAAGATTGTTAAAGAGGAAGAAGCAAGATCTGAATCCAGACAGGCTCACCTTAGAGCCCACACTTCTAGCACACTCACACTTAAAGGAACTGAAAAGCACTGGGCTTATTCAGCCTTCCTTTTGATTTTTTTTTTAAAGGAAACTTCTATTTTATTTTTATTTATCTTTTTTATTTTTAATTACAAAGCTATGTATTTTTCAATATAAAACATACAGACAAGAAAAACAGGAACAAAAATAATCTACCCACTCAGTTGTCTAACTGTCTAATAGTTGCTAATACTTGTTTATCCTCCCAACTATTCCTTCATTGATATGTATACAAGATTGGAAAATTAAATTATCCGAACTCATCCTAGAAAAAGTGTCATATACCATTGCTGAATATCACTAAAGTCACCCTTGAAGTACTCCCCAAGGGAAGCTGTGCCCTGATGCCAGTGTCTAGTCCACTCTTCAAAGTAATTTTGGAACTCTTTTTCTGGAATGGCCTTCAGAGCTGTCATCATAGGAAGGTCTGAAAATTAAGTTTGCGAACTCCTGCTTCAAAAAGTGCTACATACTTCATTGCAGAATATCACCATGGTCATCAGATGGTCAAGGGGCATATTTTGAAGGTGACTATAGTGATATTAAGCAATGGGTATATAGCACTTTTTCAAGTATGAGTTTGCCAACTTAATTGTCCTACCTTGTATGAGTATGTTTACCAGTTTTCCCCATTTAGCCATGTATCTATAGATACATATCTACAATTTTATTTTTCTTTGCAGTGCATGCTTAACACCAAGCCTTTGTATTCTTTCTCTGATCCTAGGAACTTATAGGCTATTAAAATCAGGTACATTGACTTGGCACTGGTATCTAAGTGGTTAGGGAGCCATCCACATACACTGAGGCAGGAGAATTTTAACCCGGCCTGGGCCTGCTAAACAACAATGACTACTGCAACCAAAAAAATAGCTGGGTGTTGTAGCGGGTGCCTGTAATCCCAGCTACTTGGGAGGCTCTGGCATTTAAGCCCAGAGTTAGAGGTTGCTGTGAGCTATGATGCTATGGCACTTTACCTAGTGCCACACAGTGAGACTCTGTCTCAAAAAGAAAGAAAGAAAGAAAGAAAATCAGGGACATTTATGAGTTTGTATGGAGAAGGAAAATTGACACTGAAAACAGAAGGCTGGGTTTAAGCCAAGCATTCAGAACTTCTTCCCAAGAGAAAGCTTCAGAGAAGGGCAATTTGTAAGCACCTTTCCAAGCCCTTCCTGTTCCTCAGAGGTGTGTATATATTACAGGCTGTGAGGACCTTCTGAGTCCATAAAACTGGCTGGGTTAGGGAGGGTTTAAGAATAGCAACATTTATAGCCTCTTTCCTCCTCCCTGCCTCCTCCTACTTCTTCTCTTCTTCTGCTGCAGTCCCTGGCCCTCCCTGGTACAGGTGTGATTTGGGGGGGGGGCAGTGTTTTCTAAGACACCCCCAGAGACCTTCATGAAACAAGTACTTGAGGGCTGTGGTATTCAGGGTAATGGTGGCAAATCAGGATGTGGGGGCTGAGAGCCATGTAAGGGCTTTGAGAACGTGTAGGTAGATGAAGCAGTTGGTGCAGGCAATGAGGACAGGGAACCAGGACCAAAGATCCCCAGGGGGAGGGCTTCAGGCAGTATATTATTACACAAACCAAAACATAAACATACATCACCAACAAGAGCAACCCACCAGGAAGATGTCTTTTTTCTCTGCCAATAAGCAACTGGAGGAAATTTCATGAACCAATTTAGTTTGGAATAAATTTTTAACAGGAGAAAGTCCACTGCCAAGTTCTGACAGGAACAAATCATTGCCTCTGAGTTATTCCCCCTAAAAGGGAACTCAGATTTGGGACAACAGGAGCCGAATTATTATGACCTCCTGAAGGTACCAAGGGACATCCAAGACCATGAGGATTGGTGCCTTTGTCTTGGAATATGCAAGGCATATGTCCAGCTAGTCCAAGGCACTGCCCTTTGGGTTTAAACAGAGATTGATGCAGCTGTCCTGCTACAATCTAGGAGCCAATGAAACAAAATACTGGCAGCTTCAGCTGGAATTACATATCACCATGATGCTTCACACTGTGGGTTATTTTGTACAATGTATCTGAGTCTCGGTGATGCCAAATATGGATTGAAATAGTTCCGGTGGACTATGGTCCATCACCAGCCTAGAGTTTGAAAATATAATTAGAGAAAGAGGTGAAAGGAGAGGCTAAGAAGGGAACTGCAGTCCAGGAGATGGACATGTTTCATTTTTCTTCTTCGTGAGGTTTTGATTATGCCTAAAATGTGGGGCTCTGTAATATCTTGGGAATTTCCATGGTCAATCTCATCTTCTGAAAAAAAAAAAACAGCTAAAAAAGAGAGGATTATTTGGATACAGATCTTGGATCTGAGTCACCTACTGTAGCTATCAGTATAGAAAGTTTGCAGGTTTATAAAGGTATAAAGGTTCAAGGTTTGAACATCCAATTACCCTGATTTGATCATTACACATTGCATAAGATATCAAAATATCACATGGACCCCCAAAATATGTACAGCTCTTACATACCAATAAAATATAAACATGAAAAGATTATAAAGTTTGTGATTTACTCTAAGAAATTACACACTGTGTGGCACCAAATGACCCAGTCTGGACAGTTGCCTAGAGTCTCCCTTTCCTTACTCTATGCCTTACATGAAAACAACTTGAAAGATTAGTGCCACAATCTCCCCTTTAACAAAATGGGAATTAAGGATTCCTCCTGCCTTCTTCCCTGTGGGAGGCAACAAGATCCACTGAAAAGGATATAGGGATTGGAACACGTGGGTGAGAGGCCCGGAGCAACCTTACCTGTACGAACAGTTCACCTTACCTTGCCAAGCCCCAGTTTCTACATCCACTGAATGGGAATAATGTCTGTCCTTTTGTAATTGAAGTAGGCATTCATTAAGATGATGTACTCAAAGCACTTCAAACCTGAGGCACAGAGCAAATGTAAATTATCATCATTATGATTCAGGGAATGTGGTGACAGTGGATGAGATCATGTCTGGAACACACTCAGAAAAGAGGAGCTAAGATAGAAGAGATTGATGACATTGGCCCATACCAGGAGTTTCCCAAGAGAGGGAATGTGCTGACCACTCTCTGAGTTTAACTGAACTCTTGATGCCCTGGGTTTTTTTTTCTGTTTGAGGGCCAGATTCCCATGTGTAGCAGGATTAGCTGGGAAACTTTGCACATTCTAAAACTAAAGCTAATGATTTAATGAGTGAAGCTCCCTTGTTCTGATGTTTGTGTAAGTTTGGTTGGTGAGCCTTTGGGGGTAAAAGTGGTTGTGAAGAGAAACAGCATGATGCTTTGTACATAGAACTTCCTACCCTCTTCTTTATCTGCCCTTCTAATGAGAGGGAATAGGCATTCTACCCGGTGACCTCTCAACAGCAAGCTGTGCTGCCTGAGCCAGATGGTGTAGACACCCAACTTGGCATGGGTGTCTTCAGTGCCTCTTACATCTTTTTGGGGTTCTGTAAAATTATTCATGCCCTGCCAGATCCTACCTTCCAGCCATCTTATACTTATTCCTTGTGTCACCATCCACAGAACCCTGTTGCTTAATTTTCTTTTTCTAATATTGAAGGTGGGTTTGTATGGAATTATGCATGGTTTTTGCCTAGGGATTATGTAATGACTAGGGATTGTGGATGCCGTCTCTGGTCATGGGAGACAGCTGTTGGCTGTGAAAGCTAGGTAGGAACTTTAAAGAGCTCCAGATAATGAGGTGAGTGATGTGATGTGAGCCTCAACCTTATGACCCTTCCTGTCTCGTGGTCCTATTTGGATTCTGCTCTTTTCTTGAAGAGCCTTGTATGGGGATGCTATGATCTCTTATAGCTTCTGTACTCTGAGAGAATGTTTCAATGGTTGAGTCTCTTCACTTAATCTCCTATGGAAAGGAAATGAGAAGAACATGTTGTTCCCACTTTCAAAGTGAGATCCCTAGGGTCCCAGAGAGGCCAGGGACTTGAGCAACTGTGTGGTGAATAGTCCTTAGTGGACGTGTGTTGTCTCTTCTGCCCTAGAGCAAATCACTTGACCCAGCCCTGTTTGGGAAGGGTGTGCAGTGAGCCCCATTCTTAACATAGGAAGTAGGTGTCCTTTCTCTCCTATGCCTCCCTCCCTCCCTTCCCCTTGTCTTCCACACCAGACAGCAACTGTCTGGGGCTTGTCCCATGATGAAGACTAGAGCTGGAGTCTGACTTCTCTATGGAGAGCCCATTAGCCACTTCTGCTGTGCTCCCATAGCGAGCTTTCCCATCACCACCCTGGCTTGAAGGAGAAACTCCAGGCACTATGTCTCTCTTAATTCCTTACCAAGGCTCCCATACCTTCCCCATTTCCAAATCTGTACCTTTGTCCATGCCATTCCCTTGCCTAGAAGATTATTCTCTTTGGCTTTACATTTTAGACTTCAAGGTTGGCTAAAAAAGTTACCTCTTTCTGAAAACGTGACCAGGCTTATCCATCGTGCCCTCGCTACTCCTTTACTTGGTGTGACCTCAGCATTATATCACTTTATCATACTTCATTTCTTTCCTGTCCTTGGAAAGATGGGAATTAACATAAGTTAATTTTATAGAGAAACAAGACTTAATCCTTAGTACCTCATGCTGAAACTTCTCAAATTTCATTTTTATTGATGGTAAGCTCTGAAATTCCATGACTTTTCATGTAGTATACAGAGTATTCTGGACATAATTCACCCTTTTTAAAAACATGTTTTTAGAGATAGGGTCTTTCTATGTTCCCAATGCTGGCTTCAGACTCCTGGACTCAGGAGATCCTCCTTTTTTTGATGCCTCAGTAATGTTCCCTAATCCTAGTCATGAGCATAGATATCCCTAGGGCTGCTGGAGAGGCTAAGCTTTCTCTTTTCCCTTCTCTCCCCACACTGCAATATGGTTTTAGAGCTGGCCCACAATCTAGGGGGCCTGATCAGGAATTACAGCCCCAAAAGCAGGTTGAGTCACTCCCCTCAGGTCCCAGGGCAGCCCTGTGCTTGACAGCTACTTCTCTTGGATGATGGTGATGATTTTAACAGTATACCTGGGGATGGACAGTGAGATATAAGTGAACTAGACTTCTGAAGCCATGATGAGAACCCAGTCTCTGAGTGAACAGTGAGACTGGAAGAGGGAAAATGATTATTCTCCATCTGGATCTCTCTTATCATACCTTTCACTTTGCATCACTCCATCTTTTTTTTTTTTTTTTTTTGCTAATTTTTGTTTAAAGGGCCTTAAGCATTTCAATCCACATCTGCTTGTCAGTTTCATGCACGGAAACATGGATGGACCCTTGCCTGTCACTCTGTGCTGCTGTCAATTCTATGCCATGGGCATTGAGGCTTTTGATATTTATATGATGGTGATAGGGAAACCTCTCAACCAAAACTTATAGCCCCACTTTGTCTGAAGTCCAAGAGCCTGTCTCACTTTTAATTATTTTCAAATTTGACATGTCTCTTATTTCTTACTGCTGAGGAAAACAACTCAGGGTTATAAGTAAGTGATGTTATCACTGGACCCTGGGGGAATAATTTCTAGGATTTCATAGGTGATTATTTATAATTAGATGTTTTTTCCATATATATGTCATACCAAAATCATGTTTCTTCAAAGCTATGATAAGCAATGTCATAATGTCCAAACTGAGAAAGGTAAAATTTATGATTGGAAATACAGGGTGATTATATATTTTAAACTATGATTGATCAAGCATTAGTGTCTTCAGAATTTCTAAAACTAAGAAATGTACCTGTTTCTAAGATAAATTCATTTGCAATGAAATTTATTGGTATTTCTAAATGCACTCACATTTTAACCCATCAACTGACAAAAATATATTGAACCCTTATATTTTCCTTTTAAAATTTCTTTTATTTAGTATTTTTCAAAGTTTGGAGAAATTCTTGTTTACTGCAATAACAAGTAAAACAATGCAAATATATGTAAATTAAAGTGCTAATTATTCCTTCTCTTCCACTCCCCAGTCTCACCCTTTTTTTTTTTTTTTTTTTTTTTGGAGTTTTTGGCCAGGGCTGGGTTTGAACCCACCACCTCTGGCATATGGGGCTAGCGCCCTACTTCTTTGAGCCACAGGTACCGTCCCCCCATACCCCAGTCTCACCTTTTTAAGGCATCTCACACATATTTCTTTTACTTATTTATTTTTCATTTGTTTTACGTTTTTAAATTGAGAGATAAACTTGTATGTATTGATATTTATTTGTGTATAAGGTATTGTTTTGAAATATATGCTGTGAATGACTAAAGATGACTAAAAAATGCATGTATTATCTCATATAGTTATCATTTTTGTAGTGAGAATGTGATATATCCACTCCCTTAGTGTTTTTGACGAATACAGTATATTGTTAACTATACTCACCATGCTGTACAATAGATTTCTTACACTTATTCTTCCTATCTAACTGAAATTTTGTATCCTTTGATTTTTTTTTTTTTTTGAGATGGAGCCTCAAGCTATCCCCCTGGGTAGAGTGCCATGGCATCACGCTCACAGCAACCTCCAACTCCTGGGCTCAAGCGAGTCTCCTGCCTCAGCCTCCCAAGTAGCTGGGACTACAGGCGCCCGCCACAACACCCGGCCATTTTTTTTTTTTTTTGGTTGAGCCATCATTGTTGTTTGGCGGGCCCGGGCTGGGGATTCGAACCCGCCACCTTAGGTGTATGTGGCTGGTGACTTAGCCGCTTGAGCCACAGGCGCCGAGCCGTATCCTTTGATTAACATCTCCCTAAACCTCCTAGCCCACCACCTCAGTCTCTGGTAACCACCAATCTACTCTCCACTTGTATGAGCTCACCTTCTCTTTGGTTCTGCATTTGAATGAGATTGTGTGGTATTTGTCTTTTTGTACCTGACTTATTTTACTTAACATAGTATCCTCCAGGTCCATTCAAGTTGTTGCAAATGACACACAGTTCACAGTGTAGTGAACTATTCCCTTAGTGTTGAACATTTTGATCATTTCTAGCTTTTACTTTTATAAACCATAATTACTGTATTTAAACTGCTAAACAAGGCATTAAATATACCCCAGTCCTTAGTTCTCCTGAGCCACTTTAAAGCAAAAGGCTAGATCTCTCTAGTGTTGAATGTCTAGTGTTTGAGCCCTGCCCAAAACTTAAGTAGCTTCAAAGGTAGTAGGTACAATTAGAGTCACCTGGGGAGCTTTAAAATATACAGCTGCCAAGTACTCACCCGGCTATCCTGATTCAAGTAACCGAGAGTACACTTGGGTATTGTGTTTCTCCCCTAGCTCCTTTCTCTACCTCTCCTACACCTAACCTTCCCATATCCTGTGGAAATCACAGGATTAGTTGACTCCTTGAGGCTCCTACATCTGGACGGTTATCAGAAAACACTGGGAGCTGGGGCTTGTAAGTTCTCCTTCTATGGGGCTCCTCATGGCCTTATGGTCTCAGACAGTGGTTCTCAACTAGAAGACAATTTTTGTTGCACTGAGACATTTGGCAGCATCTGGGGATGTTTTTGGTTATCACATCTGGGGAAGAGGTTGCAATTGGCATCCTGTGGTTACAGGCCAGGGGGCTGCTAAGCATCCTACTGCGCACAGGGCAGCACCGATGCTTGTTCCCCAGGGTTGCGGTAACAAAGTACCCCAGGCTGAATGGATTAAAACAACAGAAATGTACTGTCTCACAGCTCTGAGATGGAAGCATCAACAGGATTGGTTCTTTCTGGAGGCTGTGAGGGGACATCTGTTCCAGGCCTCTCTCTTAGTTTCTGATGACTTACTGACAGCTGTGGTGTTCTCTGGCTTTTTATGCATCACGCCATGCTCGGTTTTAGTATGTCTGTGTATTTTCATGTGGCCATCTTTATATGTGAACATACTGCATCTTGAGCCTACCCTATTCTAGTGTGTTCTCATCTTATTATATCTATAACTTTATTTTCAAATATGGGCACAGTCTGAGGTACTGGAGGTTAGAGCTTCGATGTGTGTGTGGGGTTTTTTTGGTGGGGGGGACAAAATTTAACCCATGAATGCCCCATAAGCAAAAAATTATCTGGCCCAAAATGTTAATAGTGTTGCCGCTGAGAGACACTGTTCCACATAGTCTGTATCAAATCCAGTGAGGTAGCTAAGGTAAACACATGGGCAAGTAATGGTATGGTTTGGATGTTTGTGTCTCCCCCAAATTTATATGCTGAACCCTAAGCCCCAGTGTGATGGTATTAAGACGCTGGACCTTTAGGAGGTTATTAGGTCATGAGAGTACAGCCCTCATAAATGACATCAGTGCCCTTATTAAAAAATAGGCCCCAGGAAACTCATTAGCCCCTTCCATCATACGGGATACTGCAAGAAGATGCCATCTATATGAGCCAGGAAATGGGACCCTCACCAGACATCAAACCTGCTGGCACCTTGATCGTGAACTTCTCAGCTTCTAGACCTGTGAGGAATAAATTTTATTATAAACTTGAGTATTTTTATTATACTAGCATGAATGGGCCAAGATAGATGTAAAGTGTCCCAGAGTCTGGGAAGGTGGAAAATGAGCAAGAGCCTCACCATTAAGAAGGCCAGGGACATCTGCTTCTAGGTCAGAGGCTGTGGGCTCCCTACAGATCTACATAGATATGAGCAACCCTGGGCCCACAGAGTGATTTATGTCCAAAATAGGGTCATAAAGGAGCACTATGCTAACTGTGGAAGGAGAGGTGTGGGCCAAACCCTCTGATTTGGGCACCACATCATCTAACCCACATCTCCCCGGGTCAGACATAGCCTTTTCCTCTCTGCCCCCTTTAGGAAAGAAACAGAGAGAAACATAAATCCACATGCCCCACAGTTTTTAGCAGTATTTTCAAGCCAACTATCTTGTCTTTCCAAAGCCCTGTCTTCTCCCTCTCACACCCACTGCCTCCCACTGACAGCCAAACATAGAATACAGAAAACAGGAAAAACAGCAACACTGCAGTTACATCTTTTAAGAGAGAACATTGCTTTGGGTACATTTCCCCCCATATCTCTTGAATTGCCAAATTCTGCAGCAGGTGGCCTCATTCTGTTCTGTGGGGATGCTATCTCACCAACTGCTTGTTTCTTTGGCTTTAAGAATTCCATGCGAGAATGAATTTCCACAGGGCTGGGGCCACTGAGCAGTCTATGTATCTTTGTCTGAATACTCAGATCTATCTTCTTCACTTTTAAAATATTTTTGCTCACATTCTGCTGTTGTGGCTGTATGTTCCCCTCCATTATTTTGCCGATTTGAATAGAGAAGGGAAAGCAGGGTGGGGGAAGGGTGGACAAAGGAGTGGAAATTGTGTTATCAGACTCCAGGAGTGATGTGTTACTTCCCAGCAGCAATATGACCACCAGCTGCCCACATCTGGGGCCTACTCAGTGGGAAGCTTCTCTATACAGTCTTTAGAACTTTGTGTCTCTGTGTGCTGCTCTCCTAGTTTTGATTTCCTAATTGCTCAGCCATCTTTACTCTCCACTGCTTCCGCTGGTTTGTCCCAAGCAGCAGCTCTGACTCTAGTCCCCTTCCTGTCTGCACCATCTTCCTTGTGTTTTGGTCTCAGTGCCAGTCCAGGCTCTCCCAGGCCTAACTGACAGCTTTTACACTGCCTTCCACTGTTCTCCATGCTCTGGAGTGTAGGTGACGAGAGGTCAGGAGAAAAGTGCTTTCCTAGTTTGTTTCAGGAACCATGAGGGTGGCCATGATTTCTGATATCTGGGTTGGTTTTCCTTACAGGCTAGAAATCTGGTGTTTTCTGTAAAATCCTGTACAATACCTTGTAACCTGCATTGACAGCCTCTAAGATTGATTCTGCCTTTTGGTCTAGAAACAGGGTATCTCATTGTTAGTATTATATTAAACATATAACATGCTAATAGTTAATTCTCATTATTTCTTTTGCTTTCTTGCCAGAGAGTGCTAGATATCCAACTTCCAATCCCCAGCCGAGAGGAAATATATTGAAATTCCTTTAAAACATAATATGTAAATTAACAGGGCTACTGAGGACTGGAAAGAAAGAAAATGAATCGGTGAAAGAGATACCACCCCAGCAAAGAACATCTGCACTTCTTTCCTCAGACTTTTGAGGCCTCAGTATATTCTTAAATATACAAAGTTAGACTGTAGGAAGATAACACTTTACAACTGTGGAGTTCTGAAAATATGCCGTATCTAGGAAAAGGTGCTAAAACATTTTAGATATAAAGAAAAAAATATATTCTCCAGCAAGTAGCGATCTCTATAGGAATGGACAGGGTGATGATTGCATATGTACATATGATAAAGTTGGTGTTTAAGTTCCCAAAGATAATCTCAAACTATCTTAAACTAAATTTAAGTACCCAAACTATTTGTGTGGAGAGGTCTTAGCATCTGCAATAGTTATTTTAGTATCAGTCCCAATTATTACCTGAAGATTTATATAGATAGTCTTCAACATAAGGAGCATCTGGTTAGAACTGTTCATTAGATATTCCTTATTTGGACACATGAGTTGTTCTAATGGAGGCAATTTTCTTGTTTTGTTATTCAGGGCACTAAGATATTACCCTTTCAATAGATGTCGCCCTTTCTGCAGATGTCATGTGGTGATCAATCCATTACTGGTACCCAGAAGTAGTTTCCTTTGTTCCTTCCTACTGGTGCACACCCAAGACTGCTTGGCCATTGCCACAGTCCATCCCCTTCCAACCCTGCAATAACCAACTGATGAAGGAGAAATGTGTTCTTGGTGTTCCGAGATGAAAACTGAAAAGCATTTTTCTATATGGCTTTCAGTGATTGTGGATAATGTGCTCTATCAGTAGAGTATGGTATCTTAAACACACTATGAACACCTGGGTGATATTATCTTCATTGACCTATGGTTTATTTAGAAATATGTTATTTAGTTTCCAATAATTTGGGAATTCTACAGAAATAGTATGTGCTCAGCTCAATTTCCTTTATTTTATTCTGGGAACCTAACCCCCAATTATATGGCAAATATATTTCCAGTGCTAAACTTAGAAATGTGGCTTACAAAGGATTACAATGGATCCCTATTCATTCTTAAAGGGGACTGCCTGTGTTAGAAGATAAGGAAAACATTTATTTCAGAGCCTTATTGCTGACAAGCTGCTGAGCTGCAGATTTTGGGGGCTGAGTGAGTATTAAAAGGAGAGTACTTGCTCACTATGTGCATTGATGAGTAGCTTACTCTTTCCTTCTAGGAGAATAGAATTCTCTCTGGAAGGCAATGTGTACACTTTAGAAGTATATTGCAAAAAAAAAAAATGGCAATTGCAAATAAAGGATTAAACTCTGTCTCAAAAAATAAAAGAAAATGTCAATTTAAAAACACATAAGAGTGAGTGTAATGCAAAATAATAAAGAAGCAGAAGAGATGAAGATTTTACATTGAGTTTTGGAGAAGCATGGAAAGTACTGGTAGTTATTATTAGAGAGACTTGGTTTACTATTTTCTTGATATGTGACACTCTTAAAACAAGTTACATTACCTGAGCTACAGTGTTCTCATTTGTCAAATGAAATCAATAATACCTGTCTTATGATTGATCCCAAGGCTTAGAGACAATGTAGATAAAGCTTCTAACACAATGCCTAAACACTATAAATACCTGGGTGATATTGTCTTCATTGACCTATGGGTTATTTAGAAATATGTTATTTAGTTTCCTATAATTTGGGAATTCTACAGAAATATTTCTATTCTTGATCCCCAATTTAATTATAGTTAGAGGAAATATTTTGTATGGTTTATATCCCTTTACATCTGTTAAGGCTTGTTTTATGGCCCAGAATATGGTTTATCGTAGAAGATCTTTTAAAACTTTCTGTGAGCACTTGAAAAGAATGTGATTCAACTAGTTCAAGTTGCTTGAGAGCATTCAAATCTATTTCCTTACTAATTTCCTATCTACTTATTCTATTAAATATTGAGAGGGGACATGGATATCTCTGACTGTAATTGTGGACGTCTCTATTTCTCCTCCCGGGTTTGTCAGTTTTTGCTTCACTTGTTTTGAACCTTTGTTATTGGGCGCATAAATGTTCCGAATTATTATATCTTCTTGATATATTAACTTCTTGTTTATTATAAAATGCCCTTTTGTTCCCCAGTAACATTATTCATTCTGAAATATACTATGTCTGATATTAATATAGCATTAATATAGCTACCAGCTTTCTCTTAGTGTTACTATGCTGTATCTTTCTCTGTCCTTTTACTTTTAAATTATTTGTTTCTTTATATTTAAAGAGCATTCTTTATAGACAACATATGGTTGGACTTTATTTCTTTATTTTCTTCTCTATTTCATGCTTTTTAATTTTTTTTTATTTCAGGATATTACAGGGGTGCAAACATTTTGGTTACATCAGTTGCTTTTGTACCATTTGACTCAAAGTTATTAGTATGTCCTTTACCCAGTGAATCCATTAAGACTTAAGTGCACATATGAGACTGGCTTTTCTATGTAATCTGTCAATCTCTGCCTTTTGAATGTGGTATTTAGACAATTTACATTTAATGTGATTATTGACATCTTTAAGTTTAAATCTATTATCTTGGAGTTTTTTTTCTCTATTTGTTTCAACTATTCTTTGTTGCTTCCCCCTTGTTGTTTTCTGCCTTTCCTAGATTAATTTAATGTTTTTATGGTTCCATTTTATCTCTTGATGGCCGATTAGCTATCACTCTTTATTATTTTCATGGTTGCTTTAGGGTTCATAGTATTTTAACTTCTCACAGTTTACCTTCAATATACCTACAATATAAAGTGAATACTATACCACTTTACATATAGTATAGGACCTTAACAATATAGTATTCTTCCATTCCTCCCTCCCTGAACTTTATGCTATTGTTAGCACATATTTTGCTTTTACATATGCTATAAGCCACATGCTATACTGTTGTTATTTTTATTTAAACAATCAATTATCTTTTAAAGAGATTTAAATAATAAAGAAAAAACCTTATGTATTTACCCAGGATACATATATGGATCTGTACTTCCATCTGATACCATTTTCTTTTTTCCTGAAGGACTTCCTTTAACATTTCTTGTCATGCAAGTCTACTCATGAAGAATTCTTTCAGCTTTGTATTATCTGAAAAAACCTTTATGTCATTTTTGTTTTTGAAAATATTTGTGCTGGACATAAAATTCTAGTTTGAATGGGTTTTTTCCCCCCTTTTAGTACTTTAAAGATGTTGCTCTGCTTTTTGCTTGTATTGTTTCTGATGAGAAGTCTGCTGTCATCCTTATCTTTATTCCTTTGTATTTATCTTGTCTCCCTCCCCTTTCTCTCCACTGGGTGCTTTTTAAGAGTTTATTTTCTTTCTCTTTTTTTCTCCATTTGGTTTGATTTGGCTTATATGTGCCTTGATGTAGTTTTGGTAGTTTTTGTTACATTTGAAAACTTTTTGGTGATTATTCCTTCAAAATATTTTCCTCCTCATCTAAAGATTTCAATTACTTGCATGTTATGCTGCTTGAAGTTGTTCCACAGCTCACTGATGCCTCATTTTTTAAAAATTCTTTTTATTCTCAGCACTTCAGTTTGAGTAGTTTCCATTGCTGTGTTTTAAAGTTCAATAATCTTATCTTCTGCAGTGTTTAACCTGCCATTAATATGATTTTTTTTTTTGAGACAAAGTCTCACTATGTTGCCTTTGATAGAGTGCTGTGGTGTCACAGCTCACAGCAACCTCACAGCAACCTCCAACTCTTGGGCTTAAGCGATTCTCTTGCCTCAGCCTCCCTAAGTAGCTGGGACTGCAGGCACCTGCCACAATGCCTGGCTGTTTTTTGTTGCAGTTGTCATTGTTATTTAGCTGGACCAGGTTGAATTTGAACCCGCCAGCTTCAGTGTATGTGGCTGATTCTGTAATCACTGTGCTGATCTTAATGTGTTTTTCATCTTTAGAGCTACAAGGGTTTTTTAAAACATCTTCTGTTTCTTAACACTTTGAGCATAGGAAATACAGTTATAATAACCAATTTAATATCCTTGTCTGTTTTATTTCAACATCTATGTTAGTTTTGGGTTAGTTTTTTTTTTGATTGATTAATGTTTTTTCCCTTATCAGAGGTGTTATTTTCCTGCTTCTTTGTATGCCTGGTAATTTTTTATTAGATATCTGATATCATAAGTGTTACCTTGTCAGTGTTGTATATTTCTGTATTCCTATAAATATTCTTAAGTTTTTCTGGGAGGATACAATAAGGTTACTTGGAAAAACTTTGATCCATTCAGGTCTTTTTCTTAAAATTTACTAGGCAAGACCAGAGCAATGCTCAGTCTAAGACTGTTTACTGTTCTGAACTTTGTGTGAGTACTCTACCCAATATTCTATGAAATAGAAGGTTTTCCAGGCTACCTGACCAGAATAGGTACTATTCCTGGCACTGTTCAAGTGCTGGACACTACTTCCTTTAATCCTTTCAGGTGCTTTTTTTCCTCCAGCTCAGGAAGTTTTCTCATACATTGGTGGATCCTCAGCAGATCTGTCCCAGAGAGGGTAAGGAAGGAAGGTGAGAGAGTTTTTGTTCATGGTGTCTTCCACCTCTTCCCTTTAAAAGCCTGCCCCTGTCCCTTTGGTTCAGCCCAGGAAGTCTGAAACCAAAACTGTGTTGCTAAAATGCCTATATTTTTAGAGACAGATTATCCTAGAATGTTCTATTTCATCCTTGGGAAGAAAACAAAAAAGTAATAGATCCAGGCTGCAGCAGAAGGATTGACGTTAGATGTTGGAGCTGAATTATCTATGGCATTTTATCTGGTTGACATAGGGCTGGAGTAGGGTAGGAGGTGTTGGAGAAAGGGAAGAATAGGAACTGTAACCATCTCTGTGTATCCAGATATCTAAATTAATGATTTGCCTATTATATGTCCCACCTGAACGCCCCAAACTTGAGAGATCTATGTCCCAGCACTCATTACCCATTTTTGGCAGGTCAGTTGAGAAATGTCAATGGAAGTCAAGTCCAAGGCAGAGTTGAGGAGACTGGGAAACCAAAGAATGCCTAGAAAATGCACTTAGAGTAAGATCAGACTCTGACCATGGGTCAGAAGCTGCTGTTGATTTGGTCAGATGGTGGGCAGAAATCTGTTGTGATCCTTGCCCCAGTTCAAAGGCAATGACAAGAATCAGTGTATTGATTTGGTAGTACTCTATTTGATATTCTCTAAGCATATTCCTATGTCAAGCATCTGCCAGGAGGTAGGATAAACCAAATTGTATTGAACAATGAGCATGAATTCTAGCATGTAGGATCTTATACCAGATAGTTGATGAGGGCCAAGGATTGAGTATTAGGATTGATGGGGGTTGATGTATACTTTAATTTATTAATTCATTCACTAAATAATTATGGAGATGAGCACTAAGAGAGATGAAACTAACATCTATGTTAGTTAAATTACCAGGCATACAAAGAAGCAGGAGTAATGTGAATTTAAAGTGAAGGAAAAAAGCAAGTGTCAGATGAAGCCATGCCAAGGCATTTCACCCCAAAGGTAATGAGAGGTCACTGAACAATATTAAGTAGAAAAGGGATGTGATTGGACTTGAATTTTAGAAGCTCTTTCTGGTATTAATGGGGAGGAAGAATGGGCATGAATAGAGCAGGAAACTCAGTTTTTAGATTGACCCATTGCCTTTCATCCTGTCTTCATCATCTCTTTCTCCCTATAAATTCTATCATCTAGCTTTCCCTACCTTATACAACCTGATTTCCTGCTCCTTTCCAATTGAATTAGGTTCAGTAACTTTTTCAAACATGCCTGTGCATTCCTGTCTTTATGTCTTGTTTATTTGATAGACATTAGTGAGTGTCTAGCCACAGTGCTTGGCATGGGGTGGGGGGGCACAGAGGTCTGAGACATGGAACCTGCCTTTAATGAGATCACAGACCAGTAGGGAGATATCATGGAGATACATTGTTACTGTGGAATGTGATAATGGCTGTGGTATGGGATAAACAAAATATCCCAGGCACAAAAAGTAAGAGAGTGCTGTTTATGAGAATCCTTCCTCCTCCTCTGCTAAATCCTACCCATTCTTAGGCCCCTGCCCACATTCTTGGCAGAAACAGGGTAGTATAATGGCTTAGAGCCTGGGCTCTGAAGCCAGATAACAGGGTTTTAATCATAATTCTACCATTTCCCAGTCATGTGACCTTGGCCAGAAATTATTTTTTTCAAAACTCTTATTTTATCTATTTATTTATTTATTTTAGTGATGGGGTTTCATTCTGTTCCGAGGCTGGAGTGTGGTGGCCTGATCATAGCTTATTTAATCTTAAACTCTTGGGCTCAAGCAATCCTCCTGCCTCAGCCTTCTGAGCAGCAAGGTCTACAGACACATGTCATCATGCTCTGCTAATTCGTTAACATTTTTGTAAAGATAGGATTTTACTATGTTGCTCAACTGGTCTCAAACTTTCGAATTCAAGCCATCCTCCCAAAGTGCTGGGATTACTGGCATGAGCCATCATGCTTGGCCCAGAAATTCTTTGTACCTCAGTTTCTTCATCTGTAAAATTGATCTGCCGGCTGAATCAACTTCATAGGGTTATCATGAGGATTAAAGGAGATAGATAATATGCATAAAAGCCCTTAGAATGGTTCTTGGCATATGAAAAATATTTAATAATTGTTAGCCTTTATTCTCAGTTTTTACTTATTTTCTTTTCAGCATCTATATTGTGTCAAGAAACTTTATCCTCTAATTATCTATTATTATGTTGCTTGCCCTATTTTATGTATCTGTACTCCTAACATACTCCCAGTGTTGAGTACGTATTAGGGTGATCAGAGCCATACTGATTTTCCCAGGAGCAAGGGCATTTCTGGGACACAGGATGTTCTGTGCTAAAACAAGGGAAGTCTTGGGAAAACCAGGACAAGTTGATCACTTTACACATGGTAGGCACTTTAGTTTGCTTTTTATTTATCTCTTTTTGGTTTCAAACCTGATTTGCAAGTAGGTTCACTTTGGCTTTGCCACAAATTTTTATTTATTGTGTAGAAAATATAAAGATATAACATCTGAATTTCTTTAGGGATTCCCGAGGTTCCCTAGGGTTTAATGTAGATCATTGGAGGGATTCCTAAAAAACCTCTCTCTCATCAGCTGTGAGTATGTACAATAGAAATTGTGGACAACCCCACAGAAGCTGTCCTTCACCTGTTCCACAGCCCCAGAAGTCTCCTTCTCCCTGTCATTCCCCATCACTGCCTGCATTTCCTCCTTCTGAGACTGGATGACTTCCTTTATTTGCTTTCCACACTTGACATACCCCTCTTTAACTCGATGGAAAGCTCTTTTCTTTATAGGAGGTTTCTCTCTTTTTCTATGAGTTTCCCAGTTGGAGCTAAATGGTTTTTTCTCTAAGTCCCATGTCTCTAGTACTGGGACAGTATTTGCTTTGGGAAGTTGCTTTTCAGACAGCGTTCATTAAGGATCCTGTGGGGCCTCTCAGAATTCCTAAGAGCCCTGACATGTGTTTGCTGACTGCCATCCCATCTTCTCCAGGTTCTATACCAGTACAATCAAGAGGCTGGGTTGATAGCCTCTGAAAATATCAACCCTAGTATGTTAGTTTCCTCTGGCTGTTGTTAACAAAGCACCACAGACCACATGAACTTACACAACAATTTTATTTTCTCACAGTTCTGGAAGCTGGAAGGGTGAGACTAAAGTGTTAGGATGGTTCTATCTGAAGGGAATGACGGGGAAACCTGCTCCATGCCTTTCTTTTAACTTCTGGTGGTTTGTGCAAAGTCTTTGGCATTTCTTGGCTTGTACACACGTCTGCCAATCTCTGCCTTCATCTTCACGTACACTCTCTGAGTGTATGTCTTTCTCTTCATGCAGTATATAGGTACCTTACTGCAGTATGACTTGATTGTAATGTGACTAATTGTATCTGCAACTATCCTGTTTCTTTTTTTATTTTTATTTTTTATTAGATCATAATTGTGTACATCAACATGTAAATTTTAGGGTACAAAATTCAGCCCATAACACCCAGGTCTTCAGGTGTGTCCAAAACACTTCATGGAGATGTGGAGGCCACTTCACCATGGGCCATTGTTCATAAACCTATTTCTAATTCTCTGTTCCCAAGGTGTTTGATGCTGAGGGCTTTGCCTGTTTACCACTCTCTACGGCATAATGCCGACTCTAGAGACATTATGAATATATGTACACCTGAGTCACCAGCTCTGCATGAGGACGTATCAGGAAATGTTTTTAAAGAGAAGCCTGCTGAGGAAAAGTTGTATCCATAGCTTATAATGTAATAACTATTGTAAAGGCAGTGACTCCCTTCCTGATAAATAATAATTATAAGTTGGTTGCCTTTGAAAATGCTCTGGAGAATACCATGATGTGTGCAGATGGGGTTTGGAGAAGCATGTGTGTGCCTGTGCATACAGTAGCTCATGATAAACAGAGTCACCAGAATCCTCCCCCACGTTCCTGCACACATTCCTAGGGCTTCAGGGAGCAGCCTGCCTCTCTGCCCTCCGGAGGCGGCCGCTTCCTTCAGTCAGCGCTCTGAATCTGCTGACCCACTCCCCTCAAAGAGATAGCTCTGTTCCAAAAGATAAACAGCAGTAGTTACGGGCAACTTGGGTGGGGGGGAGCAAAGCAAATCTCCCAGTTTGTGCTTCCTTGTGTTCTCACACAGAAGCACAGACCATCTTTGTGGATGTGCTATTTCTGATTCTGGCAATTCAGCCTGAGACGTGAAGGCAGTGATCGGTCTTCGTGAGTGTTGGGGCTAGAAAGCAGATGGGGTACAGGGCTTCTCGCAGGTCTCCTCACTTCTTTCCAGAGACACTGCACCTCTGAGAAGTCCCAGGGGAAGAAAGGCCTCTAGTTGTTGCCCGCTCGTGCGGAGCATCTGAGCAGGCTGCTAGCTAGCTCAAAGGCGGCGTGCCAGCTCCAGATTAGGGAGCTGTCGGCTCAGTGCCCACGTCCCTCCATTCCAGCTCGGGAGGAGCCCCAGGGTGGGCTGCGGGAAAGCGCAACTGCAAGTTGACTTTGCCTCATTATTGTTGCTGGCAGAATACCTACACGAATGCGGACAAGCTTCTAGAAGCAGCAGAGCAGTTGGCTCAGACTGGGGAATGTGACCCAGAGGAGATCTACAAGGCAGCTCGGCACCTGGAGGTGCGCACCCAAGACTTCGTGCGCAGGGTGGAGCAGCGGAAGCTCCTCCTGGACATGTCTGTCTCCTTTCACACACACACCAAAGAGGTAAGGGGGCAAGCAGGGTGAGCTCAGTGCTGGGAGGGTTGGGTCTGCTTCCAAGTAAAATGGCCCCAAAGGTCTGACCAGCATCCTGGGTGGTCTGCAGGTTACTAGTCTCCTAACTTTGGTAATATTAACAGTTTACTGATAGTTATGTCTCTATCAAAATGGGCATCCCCCAAAATCAATCTGAAATTTAGAAAAAAAAAAGTAGGGGGTATTATCTCTAGTGAGGAAGGGAGGCAGGTGGTTTTGGGAGTCTGCTAGAGCATTCTATCTGCAGCTGGAGGAATTTGGGAATCCCTGATACAGAGATGGTAACTGTAATGTGAAATATATAAGAAGTACAGACTTTCTTCCCACTCCACACCAATTTCTCTCTGTTGCTGTTCCTTATCAGAAATCAGAGTCCTGCAGAACTTAATCAGTTATCTTTGCTGCTAGCAAGGAGCATACAGAGTTTGCAGGGGTGCTTTATGTTTTTGTTTTACCTCCCATTTCATTTTATTTATTTTTTAAACAGGGGACTTTATCTTCTCAATGAAACCTGTGAGAGGGCCATGTTAAAACCAGTCCTCACCTTGCTGCATATGGCACAATGGGTGGTGAAGGACTGGGGACCAGTGGTGTCCTCCACAGAGGAAACCAGGGTGGCTCACATCCCAGCCTGAGTCACTCCCCAGGTAGAGGAAGGGGCTGGAAGGATGGATCATGCTAAGCTGAGGAGGAAGCCTGCAGCCCTGTGATTGTTTTTCATTTCTCATTCTTGCAGGGTACTCTGAAATTGAGTAAGTGGCCGTTAAGGAGGCAAATTTAGCATGTTCCATAATAACACCCTTGGCAGATGAATTCATTAGGTGTATACGTGCTTGCATTCCCCTAGGAATTTATTTTAATAGAGTATTAATTAAAGTTTGCTGCTCAGTAAAAAAAAAAAAATTAACCCTACTCAATTAAGATGAAATTTGATATTGGGAATGCATTAAGAAGCCTGATTGTTACGACTTCACAAGCTTTTTTGACACTTTGCAGGGATGGATGGGAATCATTGCAGTGCCTATCAGAGAAAAACATGAAACGATAATGTTTTCAAAACTGAGATTCCCCAGGCAGATGAAGGGCTGGGGAGCTCCCTGAAGCTGGCTCTGCTTCTCTCTCTGTGGGACCCAAAGCCCCTCTCTGATGAGTGACTATAAAGCAAGGGGATTAGCTTTAATCCAGGGTTTCCTGCCTAGTTGTCTGCTTGCTTGCAGCTCACTCAATTCTTAATGATGGTCTCAGAAATCAAAGGCATGTGTATTCCCTTGCATTTGTGAACCTGTAGGTGATGGGATTGAGCATGAATGAACAGGAGGTGTGTGCCTTAGAAGGACTGTGGGGGTTCTGGCTACACAGAGACATGAGGGGCAGGGGCAGTTTCCAGGGAACTGCACTCTCAAAAGCATGATCATGGTTTCCATAAATTCCTTCTAGCTACATCTCCCACCTTCTGTACATGGAGCTGGAAAGCTGGGACTCTAGTCCAGAACACTATGAGCCTGGATAAGTCACTGTGTCCCTGGCCATGGGTTTCTTCATCTATAACATTTTTGTTCTGGACTTTGTAACCCTAAGATCCCTTACATTTCTGATGTGGATTTAAGATTCCTTTCTTTGTTTTTTCCTATTCTTCTTTATTTGATGTTGGTAATAATAATTTAATAATATTAGTAATTAAGCCTGAAGTAGTATAGGTGGCTTATCTAGCCTAAGATTTGGCTCATTATAAGCACTCAGTAAATATTAGGTGTTTTGGCTTTATTGGGCACTTATTATTTACCAGACACATATTTCATTTCATCTAATCTTCCCAATAATCTTATGATATAGACTTTATTAAACCTATTTTCAAATGGGGAAACTAAGCCTCAGAAAATAACTTCTCCAAAGTTTCTCACTAGTAAAAGCTAAGATTTTTACCTATCTTCCTATTACCCATATCCTATCCTTTTTCCATCTTTTATCTCCTGCTCTTCTCTGTTCTTTTTCCTCCTTACATTTTTAAACTGCAAAGCTGGGGCTTTATGGGGGTAGATCTTGGCTGAGAAATGTAAAATATTGCCAGGATTTGGAGTGTGGAAGACAGGAATAGTCAGGGATGAAGTTATTGACTAATGTTTTCCTGGATATCTCTTAAAGCTTGCTAAGCTTGGTTCTGTTTGAACCTGAGCCTTGTTATCCACTGGGACTCAGCTTACATTTATGTGAAATAGTACTAGAGGGAATAATAGTGAGGTGAAGAAAGAGAGAGGGAACAGAAATGTACTTAGTACCTATTATGTGTGAAGCTGTCTAGCTAATCAATAGCCATGAGAATTTTAATCCAGTTTTACAAATAGGAAAACCAAAGTTCAGAGAAAATAATATGCAGGATTTTGTAGCTAGAATGTGGTAAGTATAGAAATTGATCCCAGGTCTTTCTGGCTTGAAAGCCCGTTTCTCCTTTGCCACAAAGACTTGTATGTAAAGGCTATTTCATCAGGGAATTCAT
This sequence comes from Otolemur garnettii, assembly GCF_000181295.1. NCBI lineage: Eukaryota > Metazoa > Chordata > Mammalia > Primates > Galagidae > Otolemur > Otolemur garnettii. The sequence continues at coordinate 1,358,391 of NW_003852484.1, read as the reverse complement.
TCAAACAGGAGGCTAGGACGTGGTGTAGTCTCTTTCCCCTGGATCTAAAAATATGAAATAAATTGGGACCCCTCTTGCCTAGGTATGGAGAGTTATGTTGTTGTGAGGATCTCAACAAGAGATCTGTAACTATCAGATCATATAGATTTGTTTTTCCCAGGATGGACAAGAAAAGCAACATTTTGAGTAGTTGCCACAGAGGAGCTGGTCACAGGGGCCATGCACTAGAACTTTGTATCTGCATGTTCTTTCTCAGTCACCTTCACAGCCTGTGCATGGCTCCTTTAAGTGATTTGCTGGGCAAGGTAGACAATAGGATGTGTGTGTATGTATGTGTGCACATACAGGTATATGAATATGTCTGTGTTTGCATATATGTGCATATATATACATACACATGAAGTATAGCAAGATCTTGGATGCCAGGTATGTGTGATTTCAGGCATTCTGTATGCCTTTGGGAAAATAACATAATCTCTGCTGCTATAATTAATCTCTGAATGTTGTCTATAAATATTGTTATAGATTTTTCCTGTCTTAATGAAGGAAGATAATTATTATAAAATGAAAGTGTAATACTAACATCTGTCTTTTTTATAATAGGAAAGTTTCTTCTCAGTGTCTGTTTAAAATAGATATAATAAGGAACTTGAAGATGCAACTTGGATATCCTTTTTTTTTTTGCCTTTTTAAATTCTTCCTTGGTGTTTCCAACTTCCACCCAGACAGGACCAGAGCACCATGTACATACCTCCAGCTGTAGTGCCAGGGTCACATTGAGATATGTTCTCTCTTCCTCACTAAATTGGGAGTACTTTTATGTGTGATACTCCTGTGGCCATAGATGTGTATGTAGATAGATATACTATGGTATATCCCCACCACTGTGTCTGATATGCACAAATGAAGCCTTGGAAATGAAAACCTTCCTATTGACCCACATACATAGAAGTGCTGAATAAATATTGAGTGAATGGATTTACTTGACAGTGGAAAGTAGTAGTCTTTCCTAAAAAAGGAAAAGAAGAAAAGAAGATGGAAAATCTCATTCAACTACATTTTCATCTATTCTAGTTCTTTGACTTGAACTCTGATGACAATATAAATAAAGGGGTCTTGGGTGGGGAATCTTAATTGTTGATGGGCACTTTCCCTTAGAATCTACCCAGCAGGCGGAACAGATTATGAGGTGGGCAGAGGTGGGCAGACGTGAGCATCCTTGCATGGCCTCATTAGAGAGGACTTCTGTGGTTTAATTTTTTTCATATTCTGTTTACTGTCTCCCAAGACTTGTCACCTCTCAAACTTTGCTAAATGTGGATCCTATTTGATCCTGCCTCCGTTAACTCTTGACTCCTTCCTCTAGGCAGGATTAATAGTCAAGTGTACTGGTCTAGAGTCTGCTTGAGAATTCTGAGTTGATGTGGTTGTTCTTCCCTCTTACCATGAATAGAAGAAACATCGTCTGCTCAGCCTTGCTAAAAAGCCTTGAGTGTTGCCCATATATATTATTATAGATTTTTCCTGTCTATTTATGGTTAGCTCCTTCCTTCCTTCTTTCTTTCCTTCCTCCTTTTCTTGCTTCCTTCCTACAAGTTTTTGCCTTGGGGCCAATGTATAATAGGATGCCATTATAGGCTATAATTTACATGGAATGAAAGCTCCCTTTATAGGAGATTTCTGGGTGGGGACTGAATATCCATCTTCATAAATGATTTAACCTAGACTTCCTATGGCTCCCCAGGCTGAAGTTCATAATTTTACTTTTGCCCACTTCCTACATCAAAAGATTTACTCTAATTAGGATCACAGAGGAAACAGAAGGAAGACATAAAAAGATAACCTCCAGGCTCATTTTTTTCGGCAAATTGAAGAGTCTACCTAATTCTATTGGATTAGCTTTGTGAATTCTTCACTATGGTATGAGTCTGGAAGGTCAAAATCATGTAACCATCTCATTACAGCGTTATTTATAATCTTAAATAATTAGAGACCATACAAATGGTCCACATTAGATGATTCATTAAGCACATTATACTGTATCTGTATAGTAAAATATTACACAATCATTATAAATCACATTGCCAAAGATCATTAATGACATGAAGAAGGACTTGTGGTATAATATATAAAAAACTGTGTTTCCAACATGACCACAATTTTGAAACAGACATAGAATGAAGACTAGAAGTAAATATACCAAAAATTTAAGAATATTATGAGTAATTTAATTTTTTGCCTATTTTTTGTTTTATAATTTTCTTCAATGGTATTTCCAGTTTATAATAAAAATACTAACTTTGTTTCTCAAAAACAAAACTTTTCATCCCCCCATAGAAGAGCTACTCAAAAAAGAGAGATGACAAACATGTGCTTCTGACCTTCTTGTGTATTCAAAGTTTTAACTATTACTACAAATTATGCTGACTTTTCAAATATCTTCTTTTCTTCCAGATTCAGGAGGGCAGCTGGTCTGTTTGCTGGTCTGGAGAGTTAGGAAGGGTATAAAAAGAGGCATTGACCCAAGTCCTTATTCTCTCTGTTGAGGGACAAAGCATTTATAGAAAGTGTCATCTGCTCCCCAGGGATTGTCCAGAGTCCTCTTTCCTTGCTATATTTCCATAGAAATGCCATAGTCAATGGAATTTCAAAATACCCATATTTAGATATTTTTGTAGTAAGAATATGACAATTTAATTAACTAAGAAATGGGCCAAAGTAATGCACCATAGCTCTTTATTAGACAGCTTAATTAAAGACTCACTTCCATTTGTTTCTTACCGTCTGAAACCATTATACCACACCATTTTCTGCTGGATTAGTCACACATCCCTCACAAACACTACAAACATGTATGAATATATTTCTCTACCCATACACTATAGAACCAAAATTGGATTGGTCTTCAAAAGGGATGATGGCCTCAAGAACAAAACAGTTTTATGCTCTATTGCAGTTGCCAAACTGTTGTGCTGTTCCTTTCAGAAATAAAAGCTGGTAGTCAATGCCAAAGAATAATGTCTTCAGAATAAGGGAGGGGGAAGTTCACCCTGTAGAAATAGTCTCCTTTCAGTGTCCCTAAGGGTCAATCAGTTGTGCCATCACAATGGCTGCCAGAGTTGTGCAAATGAAACAATCAGCAGGGAGAGACTGATAAAATAAATCTCTTTCCCCACTCATCCATAACCTTCATTATTTTTTTATAAACTTCTTAGTTTATTCCTTTCTGTCCCCCTTTCTTTCTTTTTTTCTTTTCAGTTGCCCTTTCCCTCAGGCTTCCCCGACTATGCAAGCAGGATAGAGTCTATTAGGGCAAAACTTATAGAGGACTTTGAAAAGTTTTCTTAACTCTACCCATTTGCCAAAGTCCTATAAATTCTCAAATTAGATCTATTCTGTTAGATGTAGGTATTTTGGGCCACAATCACGTGTATTTTCTGAGTGAAAAAGTGCACATATTTCACGTAAGTGTATATATTAGCATGGAACCAGTAGTCACTGCCAAGCAGAGAGAAGGATTCTAAAAGAATGGTCACACTACAGGTGCATTTTGATCAAGTAGAGTTTGGTAATTGCTTAAAACCTGGGAATTTTTTCTGAGAAGGGAGTGGGAAAGTAAAGTGATAATATGTTAGGCCTTTGAATCAGATGAATAGAGGGTAAAGACATTTCCTAGGGGGTAGAAACCAAACTGGGGAACAGTAAGGAAAAAACTCATAAGGCTGGTGCTGCCAACCCCACCCCTCACTACGTGGTTTTATCTAATTAGTTCTGGCACTCATTGGCTAGTGGTAGCTTGATAGGAAATATCATTCTGGCTGAATCTCATTGGCTGCCTGATAATTAGTAAAGTAGTAATTGAAGTAATCTCTCTCTAATTTGGTCTATTTTCAATGCATACTCTTCGGGGCTAACTCAGATGGACACACACAGAGGAGTCATAGAAGACATTCAGAGAATAGGAAACTTGCTGCCTAAGAAATGGAATATTGACCCTTACTCATGGTTTAGCAATATCAATGTTTATTTCTGTCTACTTTATAATACTAAACCTCAGAGGTACCTATTCAAAATTATGAACTTTGCAAATTAAGTTTGCTGCCACCAGGCAGTCATGTGTACACATGGTCTCATGAGATTTCAAGTGGTTCCTGCTCAGGTTTGACTTGTAGGACCTGAACTTGTTATCACAATTGTCCTCCAACTGGTACTGAACTCTCTGGACTTTGGATATTTTAGTGTTAAAGCCACTGCTGCAATTTTTTAGGTTAAAGAAGCATTTCTGTTACTGCTCTCTTCTTTACATCAGTGTCTGAACATAAATCATAAAATGTTAGAGCTCGAAGGATCTTAGAGACAAATTCAAGAAACCACATACACACACATTTTATCTTGGATATGAAGTAATTGAAGTAAGATGATTTTCCCAGTTTACAGAGCTAGCTAGTAAAAGGCATAATCAAGAATTAGCCCCAATAAATTCCAATTCCACTCATGAATTTTTCTCTCTCTGGTCCTTTGTTGTTATTGTTTTAACAGAAGAAAAAATAGAGAAAGATGCCAGTAATCCTTTGTCTTTGGCACTGTCACACCTACCCTTATCTCTGAGTTAAATTCTCTTCAATCAATAACAGTTATCACTGGACATTTATCCTCTCAAAGGTAGAATGACCCCTTCTTTCTGTATCAGGCTGTTCACCTCTGAACTCAGCTGCATCTAGTGTCATACTTTTCTCTCCTTTAGGTGATTCTCCTTAGGTAGGTTCTAACACAAACTTACACAAGAGTTTCTTTATAATATGGTAGAATATGTGAACTGGAATCTGATAAATCATGTTTTAAGTCATTAATCAAAGAATAAATTGGGGAAAACACACATTCCTAGCAATATTGACTTCAGAGGTCACTGTATATCCTCAGCTATCCCTAGTCTTTCTCAAGAAAGCTTTATATTTCAAAGCTCATGCCTCATTTTTGTTTGGCCATCTTTGCCTTTGACTATCCCTGTAATTTAGCTGCATGACCACCAGGGGGAGGGAGTATCTTGAGTCATGGTGGATTTCTTCAGAAAGGAAAGATGCTGACATTTTTCCTTTGACCTACACCAGAGGTATTCAAGTTTTTATTAAGTAAAAAGCCAAAACAAACAAAAAAAACCTTCAGGATATGAAGTCACCAAAATAGCTTAAGGATAGGTCTGAGAAAATGCCTACAAGACTCTTTCCTGATTCTCTTGTTCCTGTAACAATTAGTTCTACCTTTCCACTAATTAATCTTTAGTCTCAATGCCTTCCCTGCATCCACCCTCTATTAAGACTTGGAATTTATTTTTCTTCTCTTAATTATCTGTTCCATGTCCAAAACTTTTATCTCTCTCATTATATATATTTTTAAGAACTACCTGGAATTTTTAGTCTCTAGGCTCTCCTCAAATACACATATCCTAGGACAAAGTTGCAAAAAACAGGAAGGAGAAGCCCAGTATCAAAATAGTATCTGAAAGGAGCAAATTCAATGTTGATGTTTCACTAACTCCAAAATGGAGTGCTTCACACATTGTTCTCACTTCCAGGGTAAAGTTCCATTTGTAGAAGAGCCCCTTTGTAACCTAAAAATTGTACCCTCATATTAATTTGAAAAAATTAAAAAAAATACTGAAAAATTAAAAATAAAAACAAACAAATGAACAAAAACCAAAACTGGAATGCTTCAGATTTTCCAACTTGGTGGGAACTGGAGATGGCTTGAGTAAAAAATATCCTTTAAATATAAAAATAGCTAGCTAGCATTTACATAGCATTGCCTATAGTCAGGCACTATTTAGAAATGAGATAGATATATCTCACTTATTTGTGTATACATACATGTACATCAATTTATTTGTAATCTTTACAGCTTCGTGGGAGTAAGCACTGCTGCTGTCCCCTTCTTACTGATAAGGAATGCCAAGGTACAGAGAGGATAGGTAACTTACTTGAGGTTATATAGCTAATACGTGGTAGAACTGGAGTTTGAAACTCTTAATGACTTTGTTATATTGCCTCTCCATAAAATAATATTTTAAAGAATCCATTGTCCATGGAAGAACTTCAGTAATCTTGGAAAATGGTTGTTCTGTCTACACATAACTATAGCCAGAACGTATGAGGTGACTAATATCTTATACTTCCAGGTGTTATACTGACATGAAATCAGTACATTCATACTTAGAAGAACATGTATCGCAGCTTAATTGGTCTAGAAAACTTGTTTTCTGTTTTTGTAACAAAGTGCTAATTTGGAAAGGAAATAAACTGAACTAATTGCAACCAGATCTGCAAGCTGATAAATGACAGGGACACCGAAGAATAAAAATTTGCATTCCTGTAACAATCAGCACAATGCTATAGGCTCATTAGTAATGTTGTAAGTTTATTTAAAGTAATAATAAGTAAATCATTTAATCCTCATAATCTTTGAAGTGAGCAAAGGAAATCTTATTCTTCCCTTTTTGTAGATCAGGAAACTGAGGCTGAAGAGGTACTCAACTATGTAAGAAAGGCATTCTTTTTCTTTTCTATTTTTTTTTTTGAGGGCGATAAAGAAAGGCATTTCTTATACTTCCTTTTGATTACCTCCAAGGCTTATTAATCTTCTTGTTAACTGAACTTCTTCTGCCACATCTAGGACTTTTCCTATCTGAAGAACAAAAATAACTTGTCCAGAATCTTAAAAACTTTTACTTTTTATTTCTGTTTATTGTTATCTTTCCTTTTATCCCTTATTGTAAAGTCAATAGCATGGTTTACCAAACTGAGACCAAGCCAGATGAAATAATATTCTTGAGTTAGACATTTATCTATATATTTTTTTTACATGGTAGGACTAGCTTGGTACCCATAGCTTAGTGGTTAAGGCACTGGCCACATATACCAGGGCTAGTGGGTTTGAACCTGGCCCAGGCCTGCTAAACAACGATGACAACCACAACAACAATAACAATAACAAAAAATAGCTGGGCATTATGTCTGGCACCTGTGGTCCCAGCTAGTTGGGAGGCTGAGGCAAAGGAATCGCTTAAGCCTGGGAATTTGCTGTGTTTCTGTGTCACCATGGCACTCTACTGTGACATAGTAAGACTCTGTCTCAAAAAAAAAAAAAAAAAAATAGGGACTGTACCTAACAAATGCAATCAGTGTAACCTGATTTCTTGTACCCTCAATAAATCCCCAACAATAAAAAAAAAAAGGTACTCAAACACACACAAAAATAAATAAATAAAAGAAAAAATGGTAGAACCTAGAACCAGACGATAACTAACCATTTTATTTTATGCTTTCCCCAACCTACTTTACACATGAAGTCATGGAGATCAAAACATGTAGTGATTTCCTCAAAGGCACCACAAATAATGGGAGGAATGGGGGCCAAAATGCACATCTTCTCACCTCATCTATCAGTTTTCCCTCTCTACTAGTTTTTTCCCTGGTAGAGCCCCAAGCTTATCCTTCCTGCTAGCCAGGTGAAGACTACTTGTTTTCAAGCAAATACCAGGCACATTTCCCCTTTCTCATTTATGCAAATTCTCAGTAAGAGTAGTCAGAAATAGAGCCCTGTTGTAGGCCACTGGACATCTATTTTCAGTCTAAGGAAGAGCTATCAATAAACAAGTTTTCAGTAATTCAGTTTAATTCATCATCATTTTCAGTATATACTCTGTTCCAAACTCTATACTTAGCTCTTTTAAAATTATCTGATCAGTACTATCATCCTGGATGCATTTCATCATCTCAAATATCATGGGAAAATGTTGGATACTTTTATTGAAATAAAGGTAAGTTACATCTTTAGCATTCAACTTTCTAATCAACCTACAAATTCCTGAAAAGAACAAAATTGTTTAGCATAGCACAGGCTATGCTTCAGTAATCTTCATTTGGTTCTTTCTGAATATCACATTTTTGCATATCTGCAGTATCATAATAAATCTCTAGGAATCAATATCTAGCTGCCTGCAGGAAGTATGAAGAGCCCTCCCTTTCCTCCTTTCTGAACAATGATACAGTATTTGTCCATTCTAACCTCCTGTTCTTCCTAGTCTTTCAAAGATGACTGATCTCTTTGCTCTAAGATCACACCTGCATATTTCTATGAACCATAGAAAGCCAAAGGTGGTTCCTGTCCTTAAGGAATGCCAACAACACTAACAGTAAATGTAGCAATGATGGATAATGAATATAAATGTAGAAACACAAACTATGCCGGTGGGAAGGACAGTCTGATGTTGCACTGACTTCCTACCTGGAGTTGGAAGATTCCAGGCTGGCTTCCTTGGCCTCGTGCAGCCCTGGCCTCTCCCTGAGTGGAGTCTCTGCTCTCTCCCTCACAGTTGTGGACATGGATGGAAGATCTTCAGAAGGAGATGCTGGAGGATGTCTGTGCGGACTCGGTGGATGCAGTCCAGGAACTGATTAAGCAGTTCCAGCAGCAGCAGACCGCCACCCTAGATGCCACACTCAATGTCATCAAGGAAGGCGAAGACCTTATCCAGCAGCTCAGGTCAGCGCCTCCCTCCCTGGGGGAGCCCAGCGAGGCCAGGTCAGCATGGGCGGTGCTTTCCAGTGAGAAATGCCTCGGGCTAGACATGAGATAAGTCCTGTCCCAGTCTTGATTTGCCACAGCCTGTTTTGTGGTCATGTGTGAGCCTCAGTTTCTTCATTTGTCAAATGTAAAAATGCCTGCACCATACCCAACTTGAGTCTAAAATGAAATAGGAAAAAGCTCAAATATTTCAAAGCATTATTTATCATTCACGATGTTGAATGATAAATCAAGTAATATAGATATGACAAAAATTCATAAAATTCAACAAAGATCTTCATTAAGAATTATGGTCTGTTTGGTCATGTGGAAAAATAGACACTATTGAAGATAGTGTTATTTGGCTTCTGATCTTAGGCTGAACTCTAGTGCCCCAGTCAGCAGAATCTGACCATTCTGCTGCTGTTTGACTCTGGCCCATGAGGATATAGAAAGTGTGTGATGTTGTTCTATCAGCACTCTATTACCTGTCTCTGACCAGTCCACTATTCTTTCCTGGCCAGATAATAAAACTCCTTCTGTATCAACCTAAACATCTATAACTAAGAAGGGAAATCCTTTTTTAACCCTTACAATTGTTTAGAATTACCCACGTCATTGCCTCCTTTCTATGGGCATCAATATCTAGTTTCTTGCTTCTGTCAAGGGCACTGGGTCTGCAGATAAAGTGTCATCTAGGCCTTGAGCAAACCAGCCCTGTGCCCAGGTGCCATATAAATAGGATTTGATGGTGCTAATGATGCCCACCCACAGGGACCTTTTCCTATCCTAAAATCACTGAGTGCTGGGACCTCTGCCAGCTTTGGCCAGAAATAATCTCATCAGCAAGTCCCAGGCCAGCCCTGGGACCTGAGGGAATTACTTCAATTGAAGAGAGCTTTTTTTTTCCCATACCAGTTGTCCAATTAAATAAACAATGAGAAATTACCTTTGGAAAACCCTGGCATGTTTTTCCGTTGGAAATTAATGATTTCTATTCCAAACACGCACATGAGATGTTCTGAATCCTCCTGTTGCGTACTAACAAGACAGCTTCTTTCCCTTCTTCTCCCAATTCATCCTCATAACTATATTATACATGACAGTTCTGTCTGCCTCCCTAGGAACCTCCGCTGTCATTTGCTTCTGAAGAAAATTCCAAACAGTGGGCAGTTACTTAACCTTTCCGGGCATCAGCTGCTTCATCTATGTAATTAAGGGGTCTGCTCTAGGAGCTCTGTCAGCGCTAGAATTTTGTGATGCCTTTGTTTTATCTGTTTGAATATTTTCCACAAACTTAGCTGGCTTTTCTGTCTGTGGAGATGCCACTTGTTCTTAACAGCTGCCAGTGTTTAATGTGCAAGGTGCCTACGGGTGTAAGGCTGCTTGGTGATGAAGGCAACAGTGTGGGTGAGGCCTGTTCTACAAGAGTAAGTTTCATGGATTTCAGGGAGGACCATAGGAGTACAACCAAGAGCCTTTGGTCACCATTCATCATTCTGCTAGCCTGACTCTAGCCTAGGCTCCCTTCCCTGACATCTCTTCTCAAGGAGAGAGAGAAGTAAATGGATGCTCAGTGGATGCTGGCAGGGTGCCACACACACAGTAACACACCTTGCCCATGTCTTGTGGCTCTTCAGACACCCATCACTGGAGCATCTCCGGGGGCTTTTGCCTCAGCTCTGTGTTTCCTAGTGAGTGTGACACTGACTCAGAAATCATTCTCTTCCTTTTTGGAGGCCATATGATGGGGAAAGATTGCAGACTCAGAGAGAGCAGTCATATCCACCTAGCAGCAAAGCCCCCAGCAAATGATAATGGATATTACTGAGTACATTTCTCATGTTCCATTCATGACTGAGAGTGTCTATGCAATAGTGGGGTTAGGAACTAGGCCTGTTTTATGCCCAAATAGACCAGGGTAAGGAGGTAGAAACTGGTTGCTCCATGAATGACAAACTGGCTTTACAGTGTCTTCTGAACAGTTAGTGTGAGCTCAGATACCATTGTTTCTGAGACAAGCACAGGCTAAAAGATGTGGCTTACAGAAAGCCTGCAGATGAGAAACTAATAATTTCTCCCTTGTTCTCTGACTTCTTAAATTTTATGAGATACCAAGATGTCACAAGATAATAAACATGCCAGTTTATTTCAAGTTTTAGGGCTCAATGTCCTATAGAATTTCTTAACCTCCATAGTTGTTTTTTTTTTTTTTTTTTTTAACACTTACCTCTGTGGAGGTCTCACTACCACCCCATACCTCTGAGCAGGTCCATCTGTCAATTTCTTAGTTCCTCTCTGCAACATGTCACCTCCCCTTTTGCTTAGAGAGCATACCCCCTCCCATCTTCTTAACTCTTCATCTGTTTCTTGAAGCCCTCAAATCAAAACTCTTTGAAACCTTTGCTTGTTGTCTTAGACTCTTATGATCTAGCCTGTACTCTTACAAATTATTAGACCTGTGCCCCAGTCAGCACTTAACACTTTACTCGTGTCCTTTCAGGATTAATAATCAGTTATACAATTCATTACTGGTCCCAGTTCACGTGCACTGTCTTATTTAGCAGCAAACTGTGAAATGAGTAGGGCAGGGATTAAGTCCACTTTACAGGTGAGGCATCTGGGCCACCAGCCTATGTATGTCAGAGCTGGACCTTAATTCAGGATTGTAGACGGCAAATCCTGTGCTTTCCTAACTACAGCTTGAAGCCTGATTAATAACATTAGCCCATAACTTTGGCAAAACATTGTAAAATTGATGCTTACAATTTGGCAACCACCATGTCATCTTATTTTAACAATCTGGTAAAATTAAACTAAGAAGATTTTTTATTTTTTCATATGCCTTTAGTGTGTCTACCCTTGTGTATTGTGATATATGTGTATATGTTAAAACTATACATATTAGACTACACACATGTATGGAACCATCCATTTTTTAATTTATGTTTTGTAGAGCCCTTTCCCATCCATCATTTCATTGTATTCCTTTCACAATTCTGTCTGAGGAGTAGAAGAGCAGCAAGTCTTAGAAATAGAGCTGTGAGGTGGGAGGACATTTGGCAGAAGGAGGGAGGGCATGAGGCAGGATCTCACCTAATGTACATATTGTGAGGGTGTATAACACACCCCCTGTGTGAGGGGCTCTTCTACCAATGGAACTATACCCTGGAAATCAAAACAATGTAACCTAAAAACTGTACCTTCACGTTAATTTGAAAAAATTAAAAAAAAAAAACTCAAAAAAAAAAAAAAAAAAGAACTAGAGCTGTATACCCAAAATAGGATGCATGTGTCTGATTCACCTAGTAAACAGATAGTGTCAGGCTCACAGCAGGAACTTAATAAATGCCTGTTGATTGAATGACTCAACTGATTCACATCCACCTTGCTCAGCTATGGAAGGCCCCCCTCCTCTATCACTTCTAACATGACAAGGCCTCTCCCTCCTTTCCCCGCCCTCTGTCACTTCTAACATGACAAGGCCTCTCCCTCCTTCTTTCCCCACCCCTGCTTTGCCACAGGGACTCAGCGGTGTCCAACAACAAGACGCCCCATAGTAGCTCCATCAGCCACATCGAGTCTGTCCTGCAGCAGCTTGACGATGCCCAGGTGCAGATGGAAGAGCTGTTCCACGAGCGGAAGATCAAGCTGGACATCTTCCTGCAGCTGCGCATCTTTGAGCAGTACACCATTGAGGTAGAGGCAGGGGACCACAGTGGGGAGGTGGGAAGGGGGCTGAGGAGAGAGTCCCAGCCAAGGGTGCTGCACCAAGGGTAGGGCAGTAACCTAAGGGAATTAGAGCATCAAGGATGCATTTTTAGAAGTCAAGGAATTATTTATGTGTCCTCCATGATGTAGTCCTTCTATTCCCTCTTATCCCCTACTGCCAAACAGAGCCCCGCTATTTATTGTACTGTCTGTAGATTACTTCATTGACAAAGTTTTGTGTTGCTGTTCCTTGAACTCTTATTTGGTACTTGTTTCTTCAAAGACCATGGGATGGCTGTTTGGTGATTAGAGTCATTGAATTTCATAGCTTCATGAGTAGGTAGGTGTTAAAATTAGGTGGCCTCTTTGTCTGACAAATGTAGGTCAGGGATTAGATGCAATCACAGAGCAGCCAAAAAGCCAGGAGCCAGAGGAAGGAAGGCTCGTATCCTCAATTTGATTTCTGTCTATTAAGAAAGTAAGTTTATCCTAAAGTTTACGTTGGTTGATTTTGTAGACTCCTCAGTTCTTCTTTAGAAGGTTGAGATCACATATTCTGGGATATTTATGTCCCCTTGTGATACCAATTAATAACATTTGATACTTTTTCCTTCTCAGGGATAATAAAGGGTTAAATTAAAGGCACTATCTTCTTTGCTCCTGACTGATATAGTAGGAGCGAAAGCAAATTTTCTACCTCCTATTTCTTTTTAACTTTGTTTTGCATTCCAACCATCTCCCTGGAGTTGGGGCATCTGGGATTATAGAGACTGATCTTCCCAACAGTGTCTGTGGAAACAAGTGCACCTGGTTTGGGAGGAAAATGATTTCTTTTTAAATGTTGAAAGCTCCAATATCCTAATCCAACTCAGGACCAGAGGACTGTCATAGCAACAGCTCTCCTTTTCTTATATCCTAGGACCAAAATGTTTATATTGAGAATCTGAAATGTAAAAGAAAGGCAACTTAAAAGTTCTTACCTACCTATCCCTTACTCTCCTATGACCTTTCTCTTTTTATAAGCACATTTCTATACCCGCTTCCCTGCAAGCCCTCATAACGTCTTGCTTAAAGCTTTCATATTTGAAAAGGTGGCTTCTGGACAGTTTCTGGAACAAAGGAGAAGATAAGTCTTTATATCTTAATTATTCTTCCAGTTAATTCTGTAACTTTAGGTGATTTGTTACTTCTATTTTGAATCTATACTCAGGACTTCAGTAGCACGTAGTAGCAAAACATATTTTGGAAGAACCATCCAAATGCCAGTAGAAGAATAAAGATATTGGCATGCAGTGAAGAGTTTAGGTAGTGAAGTTCATAAATGTGGAGTGATAAAGGTAATAAAGATAGGGAAGAAAAAGTCATTATTCTTTAGTTATTGGGAGTAAGACTCACAAAAATAATGAGAGGTAATTTGATCAAAGTGGTGTAGGCCCTATTGTACTCCTACAGTCCTTTCTCAGCTCTGTTTTGCCCACTAGGAGTGAATAAAATCCATGTGGGAAATTATGTTAGCAAATGTGGTGATTTTGCTGTTGTATTCTTTATTTGCTCTGCTGTCATTCCAGGCCCAAGTGAAAAAATGTTTAAGGGGAAGGAAACAATCTGAGGATCTGGATGTTTGCATTTTATTTGATTAGATGGCTAAGGTCTGGAGGTCAGGGTTGCTGGTTCACTTCCAGAATGGGTTGGTGAGCTTCCCTTTGACCTGGACTGTACCCCTGATGTCAGCTGAGGGCACCACAAGAGTGTTTGCCTTCAGTGATTTGGGGCGAATCCAGTTCCACTCCAGAAAAATAATCCAAAGCACATGAAGGAAATATCCTTTAAAAAATATGAGATAAATCAAATTCTCTAAAATTGGATCCTACTTAAATGTTTCAATAGAGGAACTTGATATTTAAATGGTAGGATTTGCATTCTTCAGCTTTTCTAAATATAAACCTTCCTCTTCCCACCTCAAGCACTGGACAACAACTTGGATGACTTGGTATGCAGTAGAGCAAAAGCTGGGAAATAGCGTGAGGGCCTAAGGGCCTAATAAAATGAGGGAGATAAAAATAGTGATTTGAGTCTACATCTTTTGGTATAGGCTATGACATCCACCTTTTCAAAGGGGTCTTGTTCCCCATTTAGAAGGAGGCCCGAAGCTTGGGGAAAATGCTGCATCTAATCTTAGAAATGGAAATCCTGGCCAACCTATGGAAAATCTCTGCTTCACATCAGATTGTCAGAAGTTATTTTTGAGAGTGATGTGATTATTTCAAATACCAACTATGTTTCACTGTGGGGATAAGGAGTAAACTTCTAGAGAAGCTTCAGAGTGTGAAACTGAAGGTGGTTTCTATAATGAACATGTCACAGTTGACACAAGCCAGGGCAGGGTCTGGGATTGCAGGTCCTACAGCTATGGTTTCTTTCCTAGAGGAAGGCATTTGATAGACATACTCCACATTCCTAGGGATTACTGAACACCAGAGCAGGCCTGCTACTGGGACATCTGGGAACATAAACATGACTCCTTAACCAGACTGAGATGAGCCAATTTAAAAACGAGAACAGCACATGAGTTGCTGTACCAGGGTCCTTATACTCAATAACAATGATGTGTAAGGCTCCCACGTGATAACCTGGAATGAAATTATAGGGCACCCTCAGTTGAACTGAAACATCTAAGATATTTTAGGAAGATAGTCAAAACTAGGGCTGTAGCTGCATTCCTGAAATATCTTTTTGGATTGCATGGAGACTTGACAAAGTGATCTAGAGTGGAACTTGATGTTCTATAAAGTTTTGTCGTATAGATTAAGCCTCCCTCTGTGAAAGATATCTTATGTGAACTGGTTATTATAGAAGAGACACTTCACTAAATGGTAATAATATTTATTTTGTGGTCTGGTAAGAATATGGGTGATTTTTTTTGTTTTGATGTTTTCTTGCATTTCCAAGTTTTATATAATTAAAATGATCAGAAAGTAATAAAATATATTTTTAGGAGCAAGAACATGGTCTCCAAACATTTTTGATTATGTGCCCTTTCAATAAAATATTGTTGAGGTCTGTTTCACCTTTTCTCCTTCATGAAAGGGACCCACTTCTAACTTCTTTTGGAAGTACCCTAAACTTTCTTTTTGTTCTTCCTAAATAAAATCTCTAAAAATATGTATGTATGTATGTGTATACATATATTTTTTTAACTTGCAATCCCCTACATATGTATATTCATTAGTTTATAAAGATGCTCTAACACTAGCTAATACTCTCAAAACTCTATATGCCTTCCAAGTGCAGTTTAACTTTCATGAGAAGTTGTGGTTTCATATTTCAAATAGTCTCTTGGTAATTTTAATATTCCAAAAATATATTATTTTTTCCCACTTTCTTGACAGATCTGATTAGTTTTCCAGTGTTTCCTTACCCCATAGTGTGGCTGACAGAGAGTTCAGAGCTCTCTTGTGCCTCTATGATTAATATTACATACAAATTACAGTTTCTTTGCAGGAAACTTGTTAAAATGTATGTCTTTTGGTGAACGTTACTTTAGTTAAG
The DNA here is from genome assembly GCF_000181295.1 of Otolemur garnettii. NCBI lineage: Eukaryota > Metazoa > Chordata > Mammalia > Primates > Galagidae > Otolemur > Otolemur garnettii. The sequence goes on along the minus strand of NW_003852484.1, from coordinate 1,342,572 downwards.
ACTAGGTTATAAATAAATCCATTTAACTGGGCACATGAAAAAGAGCCATAATTTGAAATATATTAGAAGCAATGAACAAATGAGTCACAGACAGCCCCTCTGAATTGTGACATTCCTAACTTACCTGGGAAGTCTTCTCATCACAAACAGCACAAAACCACCTGCCATGTGGTCAGAGTGAGACTCCAGCATCAGTCTCTAGTGAAAGTCTAGGGAAACTTTATATACTTTTTATTGGCTTGATTAAATATATGGGCATGATATGTGTGTGTGTGTGTGTGTGTGTGTGTTTATGTATAAAGATTATCAATGGATAATCCTGGGCATGTTCTGAGGTGGGCATACTCATGTTGGATAGCCCTAGAAATGGCACCAAAAAAGATATCCTACATAAAAGACTTTCTGAAAATATGGGCCATCTTTATGGTCTTTCTTTTAAATCTCTAACTCTAATTGCAAACTAAGTTTGCTCCATGAACCTGAAAGTTCATTTGAGTAATTAACCTGATTAAGGCATGGAGCAGCCAACTCTAAATCTATGGGCTTCACATTAAAACAAGTTGAGATTAGGCTGAGACTGGGAAGAAATAGCATCCAAGGAGTAAGCTTCCCTCTAGAGAAGAGAATACTGATTATAACTATTCCATTCTTTACTCAGGTGGTCTCAACTCTTCATTGGTGGGATTCAGAGGCCCTTAGCATTTTATATTAGAGAGAAATTGTTCAGTTAGCCTTTCATGTGCATAGACAGAAATTCAACTCGGTAAACATGTAGTGAGCACCTGCCATGTACCAAAAACTGTGTTGGGTGTTGAGGATACAACTGTCCCTGCCCTTAGAGGACCAGGTGGAAAGAATCATCATATAGTGCGAGAATTCTATGACAGAGAGAGGCTTGCAGTTCGTTAAGAATACTGAGGGGAGCAGAGAAGGGAGTTTGGGAACTCAGGATTTCCTTATTATGTTGACTCAAAATCTCTACCTTTTATACTTTGTCCTTGTTCTGCTCCTTCTTTTATTTGGAAGCCTTAAAAACATGCATGGTCTCTAGACACTAGCTCTTGGTCACCCTCTGCTGAAGGGACTCTTCTCTTTATTGTCAACCCTTCTCTATGGTCTCAAAGTTACTCACCTTTTTCTGGATAGGATGTACATGGTTTCTAGACACTAACTTTTGGTTACCCTCTGCTGAAGGGGTTCTAGTTAGCTAAGCCCAGCTCACCTACACACACCTTGATGTGTGCTGTTCAGAACACTGGCTCTGGTGCAGCCCAAGTGGTAGGTGCCTTTTCAGTGACCTCGTTTCCTGCCTTTAATAGGCTTTGATCACTTAAGAGCCCTGGTTATCCTTTCAAGGCAAGTATTTCCGTTATACTAACTTTTAAAAAAATTAAGGGGCAGCTTTTATATTTCTCCCTTCAAATTTTACTTTTATTCTTACACAGTCCTTTAGCTTATGAAAACATTTAAATTTAATTTATACCACTGTCCATGCTGTGGATGTTTGAAATGTCAGCCAGGTGAGACAAGGCCCTCTGGTACTTCACTGCAGTTCTCCTCTAGGGACGTAGAGCTGTTAGTCTGCCCAGTCAATGTAGATGTGGATCATGTGACAGCTCCATCATCCAGTCCAAGTTTAGTCACTCCTTCTTCCCTAGATACCATATGACACAGCAAGCCTTGCTGTTCTCCATGTTTATAATATGCCAGATCTGCCAATGTACTATCTGTATCAAGAAAGAAAAGGGGATCTATTTAAGGTAGTCTTTGTGGATTCTTCCCTTAGTGATCGTGGTAACATTTTCTAAATGTACCCCAGACTCCTTGGGAAGGAAATGCAGAATAAATACAATGAAGTAAGCCAAATTCTTCTCCAAATATTTGATAGTGTCTACTAGGCTTTTTGTTAAATTTCAGTTTCACTGGAGGTTTCCCCTACCATTTTCCTTTTTTTAAAAAACCGGATTATTCACACAGATTTAGTATTCTAGAAAGTCACCTATTTTCAGTAAATTATCAAAAATCCATGTTAAGAACTCTCAGTTCACTCCATTGGGGTGGGTCTGTGGCTGTGGACCTGAACTCAGTTATCTCCCTTCTGGTCAGCATTATCATTCATAATATATTTTCATATCTATCTAGACATACATATAGATACTTGCTTCTAGATTTTAAGCACTTAAACATCCCATCTTATTCTTCTCTGTTGTTTCTCTCCTAATTTGTCACTGATCATACATATTAATCAGTGGAAAGGAGCAGATGTAAGCTACAGTAGTAGGTATTTAGCTCACATGGGATAGAGAGACATTCCAACACTCACACATCACTGGGTCCTAGAGTGAGTAATACTTGCATGTTGGAGGAGGTTTTCAACAAAAGGGAGATCTTTAGAAAACAGAATAGAGTTCTTCAAGTCTCAAATTGGTAAGGGGCAAAGATATGGACAAAATTACTGCTCAGAATCCTCACAACCCTTATAATTGGCAAAGCCATGATTATATCACAAACTTCAGTTTAATCATATTGATAGTGAAGAAAAGAACATAAAATTGGCCATAAAAGTTATCCAGTTGTCCAAATTATTCAATTGGTATAGAAATTAGGTAATTGAATACTGGAACTCATCAATTACAGCATTTTGCAATATGTTCTCACTTTATTTTGCCAATAATTAAAAGCAACTGAGGGAATTTCATTACTGCCAATTTCCCTCTGCTTTTCTGGAAAATGTTTGCAATATCCTCAAAAGTCTTCATATAATTATTTAAATAAGTATGTTAACTCTTCAGACAGACTATATGTATTTGTAAAATAGTGGGAAATACCATGATGCATTAAAAATATTCTGTATTGGAATTCACTAATCTTATCGTTTTATAAATGGATTAACAGAAAAGAACACTGTATTGGGCAAGAGGAGTGCACGACTTTGGTGCTTTATTTTAGTTTCGGGGCGATAACCTGCATCAACACATTATAGATAAAATAGCTTTTCCCTCACAGTGAGATGGTCTCTTCAGCTGCAATATTTCTTTATCAGCCACTGCTTGTAGGCCAGTGGAGAATAGTTATCTTTCACTTTTCTCATCTTAATAAAAATAATGACATCATAAAACAAACAAAATGGTCATTTTGCAGTTGACAGCCCATGTATGTCAGTAGCATCTCATCACAATGAAATGCCGTAGACCTGTCCTCCCCACTGTTAGTGGAATGAAACTGAGCCTTACTATATACAGCATATATAGTGCTGACTAACATATGTAATCATTTTGCTGAAGGCAGTAGTGCCTTGATAAGCTTGCAGTACTTTGAGTTAGACTACCTGGGTTTGAAATCTGTTTCACCAACTTCACTAATTGTGTGACCTCAGGCAAAATACCTAAGCTCTTGAGGCCTCAGTTTCCTCATCTGAGAAATGGAGATGAGATAATATTCCCCAGCCTGTAGGGTTGCTATGAGACTTTAAAGAGTTAACATATACAGGGAGGCGCCTGTAGCTCAAAGGAGTAGGGTGCTGGCCCCATATGCTGGAGGTGGCGGGTTCAAACCCAGCTCAGCCCAAAACTGTAAAATAAAAAAATAATAAAATAACATATACAACATGTTAGCAAAACTCCTGGCACTTAATACATAGTTGTTAGCATTGTTATCATTAATAATATATTTTCATATCTATATATACATACAGATATTTGCTTCTAGATTTTAAGCACTTAAACATCCCATCTTATTCTTCTCTGTTGTTTCTCTCCTAATTTGTCACTGATCATACATATTCGGAGATCCCTGAGTGTTTCTGCAGAGCACCTGCTGTGAGAACCAAAGGCATTTGCTCTTGCCATACAGAGAACCAGCCTATGTAAGGCTCGGGTCACACATCTCTCTCTCTGCTTACACTCCCATACCAGACTCAGATGTGTCTCTTCAGATTCATGACAAAGGTCCCTGGGGAACCAGAGAATTCTAGATAGGTTAACATTGCCTTTATACTGAGCAAACTGGCAGAATCAATTTTTGGAAAAAAGAATTACCAAAATCCTAAACAAAAGCATCCTATGTTTGCAAGCAGTTTTCTCACAGGGATAAATTATGCCCGGCATTTATATAAGGCCACAGATACACAATTGATTTATTGATCTGCTCAGTGAACACATAATTAATTTAAATGTTCGTGTGAAGTGGAGAAAAACTTCATTATCATGGCTTTTTTTTTTTTTTTTTTTGGAAGAAGAAGAAAACAGAAGGGTAAAACTGGCACTCTTCTGAAGTGAGAAGCGTAAAAGGAAGGGTATCTCTAGAAATCAGTGCTTGGAGCAGCTTTACTGATGTAACACCATGGTTAAGAGCACAGGCTTTGTAGTTGAACGCTCAGTTCTTCCACTACCAGTTCTGAGACCAGGGGAAAACCATTTGACTTTTCTGTTTCTGTTTCCTCCCAGAGTTTCTAGGAGGATTAGGTAAAAGAAAGTTAAACAATTTAACACACTGTCTATCCCATAATAAATGCATAATACAAAGTAAAATGTCTCCAACTATTTCTTCATCTTTATCATGATCATCAACAGCATCTAAAAATGATGTGAAGAGAGGAAATCTCAATGAGATTTCCAGTGTTGCAGGTGATAAAGGGTGAAATTGATGGGGACAGACCCTAAGCAGTGGGAAGAGAAAAGTCAGGTAAGTTTTGATTCAGGAAGATACAGCTCTTCCTATTTGGGGAATAGGGTCTAAAGTTTTCTTTCTCTACACAGAAGTACTTAGGAAGATCCAGAAAATGGGAAGAACCAACAGAAAGGGTTCTCTGTGAATAGAGCCCAAAGTAGCTGCTAAACCAACTCCCACGGAGCAGTTTTTGGCAGCAGAATACTGGATTTGGTGCATTTTATCTGACAGGAATTTCTTGGGCTTTCTTTTCAAAGTGAGCCTTCCCATTTCCCACTGCCTCTGATCCCCTCTAAATTTCTTTTTAACTTCTTCTCTGATTTTTCTTATTGCTGTGTCTCTAGCATAGACAATTTTTAGAATAAAAATATTGCCAATGTATCTCTCCCAGAGGTCATCCTATCCTGACACACCAAGTAATTCAGGAGAGTGAAGGAGAGAGAGGCTGCCAGAGCCAAGATGGAAACTGAGCAGACCAGCCCCGGAGATGGAGCTAGCCGAGTGGGAGGAGAAAGCAAGATAGGTTGACTGAAAGTGCAGCGCTCTCTGAGGACTGTGTGTTCCATTTTTCATTTGCTGGGTTCAGGCCCTAGTTTCTGGCCTGAACACATTCTCTCCAAATGGGATAGAATCTGGTGCAGGTTTTTCTTTTCATGGTCTTGTCTCCATATCAGCAAACCACCCCATGTCCCATGATTTAGATAATCCAGAGAAAGACATCTGGGTCTGAGGGTTATTGTGTAGCTTTTAGTACCAGAGAAGGGCCATCAGGGCTTGATGTACTCTGAAGGGCCATCAGGGCTTGAGCAGAATGGGAGGAAGGTCATGGGCATTTCAGGGCCATCAGACCAGGGAAGGAGGCTGGATTGGGCAGACCCAGGTCTCAGGGCCAGCAAGGAGCTGACTGATGGGATTATAACAGAAACAAGATGTGAGGCTGGAAAGCCAGGTTTATTTGTTAACAGCCAGGCAAGCTTCTGAGTTGAAAACACAATATTTTTCTTAAAAAACAAAAATGACTCCTGTTGTAACTATTCAGGAAGAAGATAGAGAGGGGGAACTTAGTTAAAAAACAGTCCTTGAGGAAACAGAAAATACATAGGAAAGAGAATAATTTAGACTCCAGTAAATATTGAAACATACAAATGAGGAGGGCGGGCATGACGCAGAGTGAAGGGCATGTGGACCTAGGGAGAGTAGCCTCAGGGATCAGGCTGTTCTGTGGAGAAGCTCCTAGAAATTCTCATTCTTCAGGCTTCACAAGAAAGCTGTGTTGTTTAACTTAATAGTATCAGATGAGAAGAGTGAAGGAGGGTAAGGAGAGGGGAGAAAATATAGGAACACCAGATACAGGATCCTGGACATATTTCCACCCCTATGTAATTACTCAAAAGCAATGAAAACTGATGTCTACAGAAAGACTTGTATAAGAACTTTTACGTCACTCCTATTTGTAATAGCCAAACACTGGAAACAACGCTAAAGTTCATTGGCAGGAGGATGGATAGACAGATTGTGATATACGTACACTGCAGAATACTACTTAAGCTATAGCAAGGAGTGTGCTGCTGCTACCACACAGCAGCATGGATGAATCATAAATACAGCATCTGGAGTAAAAGAGCTGCAGACTCCCCAAATACATATTGTATGATTTCATTTGTACGAAATTCATGAGTAGGCAAAACCACATCAACAATGAAAGAAATCAGAGAATGGTACCTGGTTGGGGAGTGGGGAGGATAGGTACAGATTGGAAAGGGGGAACAGTAGTAGACTCCTAGAGTGACAGAAAGGTCTGGTAGTTTGTTTTTGATGATCAACACACAGCTCTATAAAATTGCCAAGAATTATAGGACTGAATGCTTAAAATATGTATATTTTATTGTATATAAGTTATACTTTAAATTTTAAAATACAGTTAGGAAAAAGATAATTATAGACCTAGTCCTATATAGACTATAGAGGACTATTCATTGTCTAAAGCAGTGATTTTCAACTGGTGTGCCATGGGCACAGATCTTAGGTGTGCAATAAAAATTTTTAAAGGTAATTAATTTATTTTTGGAAGAAGTCCAAAGCACAGCAAGTGTTTTTTTACTCTTTTTTTAATCAACATAATTTGTATGCCATGGAAGTTGAACTATGGGGTTCAAGTGTGCCGTGAGATAAAAAAAAAGTCGAAAAACACTGCTCTGAATTACCTCTCTATGAAGAGAATGAAGTAGTTTCAGAGATGAGGCTATAATAGAAACCTGTTTTGCCTGCTAACCTGCTGGTCCCCAGACCCTCAGGACTTCCCACAATAAGTAGTTACTGGGTTTTCCTGCTGGGCTCCACAGATCCCTGAGTGGATCTGAAAAGATGTAGGGGCGTGAAGTGAGAACCTGGGGCAGGGAGGATAGTATTTTCAAAGTTCCCCCCTCTCTGCTTCAAAGAGAGCAGCTACACTTTGATCTGTTTTATTTTGCTTGAAGAAAGGCCTTACTGTTAGAGAAAAATGAAATCTTACAACCCAGGCAGCAGCCCCTTGTGAAGGACTGCCTGGCTTTCCCATCCCAGCAGGCATGACCCCAGCGTGGGATATAGTAGGACTGCCTCAGTCCATCTTCTATTTCCCTTTGTCCCCTACATTCCTGGAGCAGCAGTGTTTGATAACTGGGAAGGGCATGATGCATGTGAGCCGGGATGAGATCCAGTATAATGAAAACCTCTCAACTAGGGCTCTGGGATATGTGTTAGACTGCCTGGACCACACCACAAATATGTGACCTGAGGTGGCATATCTGTTTCCTCTCCTAGGAAAGGAGGATGGCAGTGCCTATGCTACTGCCTTCACAGGGCTGCCATGAGAACAACACAAGATAACATATCTGAAAACCACAATTTAAATGTTTTAATTTTGATTCACGTATGAGAGGGAGTTATTTTCTAATTAGGTGCTTCTGTATTCTGTAAGTGAGATCTCTGTGTCGAAATCGTAACCAAAGTGTAGGATTTAGTCTCTATTTACAGGGAGCTAAGGGTAGACTGTATGAGCTAAGGTGCAAAGCAATAAATAGTCAGCAAGGGGATGTTAGGGTGATGTTTCCATTCATTACATGCTTCAGTCTCCTCTATGATCTTTAATGCCTTTCAATTGATTACAATCTGTTTGAATTTCTAGAGGTATGCTATGTATATACAACCTTGTCCAGTCACTATTTGCAGGTATTAGCTGTATCTGTATCAGAGGGAAAGAATTCTGCACAATAGAACACAAGAAAGGGATCAGGACTTCTAGGTCTGATGTACAGCTGCTCTTTAACTGATGGTGTCACCTTGGACCATTCACCAGGCCTCTCTAGCCCTCTCTTTCTGAAATAGACTCACTACTTAATTTTTGAAGACTACTACAACTATAAAGTTGTTTTGGAGCCACAGTGTGAGATCATAGACAGTCTTTGTAGTCAATAGAACTGAACTATACCCAAAGCTTTGCCCCTCCCTAGCAGGGTCAGTCATTCCCTCTGTCTGAGAGAGGGTCAGCTTCCTCTGTTGAAAGACAGTTCCGGAGATCTCAACCATGTCTGCTTCACTGAGTTATCATGGGAATTGAATTTCATGGAGTATGGAAAACCTTTATAAATCAAAATTCATCATATAAACATTTGTTGCTGTTCCTTTGCTGTTGCTATAGCCATTGAAACAGAGCACTTTTAAGGACGTGTATATGCCAGTTCATGGCAGTGTTGCCTAAATATAGTCTAAGGGTCAGAGATGTGAAACAGGGACTAATCTGAGGGTGGGTTAGGGAATAAGGCTTGGAATTGTGAGTTTCAGCCTAGCAGTCTCTTCGTGGACCCAGGGAGCCTGTACTGATGATGGTGGTTTCCCCGCAGGTGACAGCAGAGCTAGATGCCTGGAATGAGGACCTTCTCAGGCAGATGAATGACTTCAACACAGAGGATCTGACCCTGGCAGAGCAGCGGCTGCAGCGCCACACAGAACGGAAGCTAGCCATGAACAACATGACCTTCGAGGTCATCCAGCAGGGCCAGGACCTGCACCAGTACATCATGGAGGTCCAGGCATCAGGTGGGTGCCCTCTGTCACTCTCCTATGGGGAAGAATTCCAGCTAGTCTCCAAGGAGCACTTCCACCTCATTTGCTCATTTTATTTCTATAGATACAAAGAATAGAGATTTTTTTTACCTCCATTTTAAAGAAAAAGAAACAGAAGGCATGAGAGCTGAAATAGCTTGTCCAAGGTTGCCCAGTTGGGGTGTGGTGAAGATGGGAATAGGGCCAGGGTCTCCTGGTGCTGCAGAAAGAATGAAAGTGCCAACGACAAAAATTAGCACCGATTTTTTTTTAAACAGTGGCCTGGAAAAACAAACCACAGCAATTAGATATCCATGTGAGCTATATTCCAACGTATAGCTATCTTCCATTCTGCTCCCCATCCTTGCCTCCAGCACACATTCCTGTTATCTCCTTGTCTTCTGTTCATGCCTCTCAGAGTCCTCAATTTTTTATCATTGGTCTGTGGGTAAGTATAAGCAGTGCTGATAAAAATTTATGGCAAGGTCATATAATTTTATAACTTCTCAGAAAAACGTGGCTGAGTTACTCAGATTTAGCTTCTTTTCCTGCTCAAGATTTATTCAAAGTTTATACAACAAACGAGTAAGCCCTTACTGTTATACCTGCCACTCTCCAGAGTAGCCTTTGATATTAGAACTGGAGATAGTCCCCATTGAACCCTGAATATAGCTAGTCCAGAAAAATAGAAGTCACTTGTCTGGTGACATACCAGGGGAGTGTATTCCACCACCTACCCCACCCCATTACCCTCCTTTCTAGGATGAGGCAGACAGAAGCCAAGGCCATCAACTCTTTAAAACACATTTGGGCTACATCTCTGCTAATTATGAAGGATAGTAAAACCCTACACATGTCAGGGCCTTAGCAATCACACTCAGCCTCAGGGTACTATGGTTTGGGTTTGTTTTTTATTTTTATTTTTTGATGACCTAAAGGAGTAAATACCAGCATTCAAAAGAACTTCATTCCTAACCAGAGGAAGGAAAATCTATAAATTCTGATCATTTTTGTCAGCATGATCTGTCCTTAGATTTTCATTTACGCTATGAACAAACTCCCTGATACTCAGGGCTGTTCACAGGTGTGCAGCTTGTCCTTTGCATGGTCCCAGGAAAGGCTACTCACCTGCATCTATCTGGGAATATTTTTAAAAGCAACAACGCCCAGACCCTATGTGCCCAGACATTCTGCTTTAACTACCTCTGAATGGGACTTGGACAACAGCAGAAAGCTCCTCAGTCAATTTAACTGTGCAGCCAGGGTTGAGAACCATGGCTTTTTATTATGATAGTGAAATCTCAGCAGCTGACATCTATGGACAGTGGATCTCAAAGTGTGGTCCCCAGGTCAGCAGCATTAGCATCACCTGAGAACTTATTTGCAATGTGAGTCTGAAGACCCAGTGCTAGAACCTGTCACATCAGAATCTCTTAGGGTGAGGCCTGAGGCCCAGCAATCTGTGGTGCAGTGAGCCCTCCAGATAACTGACTCTCTACTTACCTAGGACCATGTACTCAGGATGGGCCCTGGACCACAGATCCAGCATCACTTGGGAGCTTTACCCCACATTTGTGAATCTGAATCTGCATGTTAACAAAATCTCCAGGTTAATTGTATATACATTAAAGTTGAGAAGCAGTGTTCTAGGACATGGGCTGTACCTTGTCAGAGCCTTGTTAAGGAAATGGGGAAACCATAATCCTTTCTCAGTGACTGAGAATCTCATCTGGGCTCAGGGTTTAGCCCTGTAGCTTAGCCTCACAATGCTGGCCATCATTGGATATACACCTGAAACTGGGAACCGTGAGAGAAGGCAGACATGGAACTTAGGAGAGAGGCTGTGCAGAGAAGCTGAGCAGGGATGCTCACTCTTCATCTCTCAAAGCACATGTGCCTAGCAAAGAAAGAGTCTCATCCAGCTGGAGACCTGCAGCACTCAGTCCCAGAGTGCTGACATGACCTTGTGCAAACCAACCTGTGTCCCAAGAGCCAAGTATCCATGGCAACAGAAAGACTGCTGAGAGCTGGAAGCCCCTGAGGACTGCTTGTAATTGGGGGTGCTGTGCTTGGCGTTCACCTAAACCATGAGGGCTGAGTGGGTGACAACACCCCCAGGCAGATGGGCTGCCAACCCCCACAGTATCCTGTGCTAGAAATGAGCTTTGTCAAAAGAGGTTTGCTTGGCCTCTCCAGCCCTGTCTGCTGAGGCTGGCTGCTCCCTGCTTCTACCGTAGCTGGCTGTTCAGTCTGACATAGCTCATGAGGCACAACAGTTATGAATTTAGGGTGTCCAGGAAAGCTCACTCTATCTATAGGTGAATGCCTAGTCCCACAGAGAGGCAACTAGCCTAACTCTTGGCTCAGAGAAGTGAAGGGCAAAGCCACACCAGAGCTGGAGCTGGGGATGGGATGAAGGATGGGCCTGGATTGGGCCTCAAACTCCCCACACCTTGGCCAAGGGATATAGGACTTCATAGACACAGGACAGAGGCAATGAAAGGCTTGGGCCTTTACAATGCTTGTTTGTCTAATGAACTATATTTGGACTAAATGTAAAATAAACTGTTGTTTTAGAAAAAGGACAGTTTGCACAAGTGATATTTGTTGGTATTTAGCCCACCATGCTAAATTAATTAAGGGTTTATGATTTGATTTTATAGTAGCAAATGGAAGTAGGAAATTTTATATGCTTATTTTTAAGCATGAAGTTTATAAAATCGAGCCAGGTTCTACTAAATCCCTTGAGTGTCCCAACAATTCTAATTCAAAGCAAAAAGCCTTTGCTTAAGTCAACATCAGCCTTGGGAATAGAGACAAATAGAAGTAATTTCTTAATTTGCTCATTGTTCTTTCTTCACTATGGAATTATGTATTTGAGCCTCAACTGGGGAGGTAGGAGGTTTTGCTGGAAAGAGCCAAATTAGGGGAAATGTGCTAATTGAATTCCAGGTCCAGTTCCAACACCAATGAGCAGTATGACTTTGGAAGTCCCTTTTCTTTCTCTATAGACTTTGATATCTTCTTTAGGCTAGTGTGGCAGGTAGACCTTTATTTCTAAAGTACCCTTTGGTTATCACTTTTCATGATTCAGCCTAAGTGCTTCCTTGGCTATGCCATAAGTCTTCTCTCCAATGAGATCTGGCCATGTGACTTGACCTTAGCAATAAGGTAAGAGCTACTTATTCTATAAGTATGTTGCTTTTTCTGGTTTAATCAAAGCATCAAGTTCTCCCTTTTTGCAAGGTTTTCAAGTGACAAATCTCTGGAGTCTGTGGGTATGATAGTTAAAATGTTCTGTGCCTGACAAGAACCTGGTTCCGATGTTTAGAAAAAAATTCTTAAAATAAGTTTTGTGGAGATCACTCTTCTCCTTAAGCATAGAGATGAGAATATAGATATGAAACGAATTCCTGGGTTGAAATCCTGGCCACACTTCTTACTATCTAGTGCCCCTGAATGTTACCCAATCTCCCTAAACCTCATCTTCCTCTGAAAAATGGTGACCATGAGAATATTTATCATATTCTGGGCGGCAGGTCATTGTGCCATCCTCATTATGAGGATGCAGTAGAATGATACAGGAGTATGGAAAGTGCTCAGTGAAGCTTGACAACTGCTATACAGTAGAACCTCTGTAAATTGACCACCTAATGGATTGTAACAAACCAGTCAGTATATGAAGGTAGCAACATAAGGACCTATGCCTACTGTACTGATACATGCACATGGTACATGTCTGGTCTGTGAAATTAAGTCAGCTTAAAGAGGTGGTCAGTGCAGGAAGGTGGTCAGCTATGTGTCTGTTGTATTTTATACTTGTATTCTAGCACATACTACATTCTGTTGGGGTTGTGTTTCTCTAGTTTCTCTAACACAATGTTTCTCAACCTTTTTTTTGTAACCTCATAGCATGCTTGAAGCTATAAATTTCCATGGCACACTTAAATTGTGTTTATCGAAAAAAGGAGTAAATATACATATATACTTACTGTGTTCTGAACTTCTTTGGAAAATAATTTAATTAATGGTCCTTAAAAATTTTCTCAGCACACCTAAGATCCTCTGAGGGTACCCCCGAGTACTGCAGCACACTAGTTGATAATCACTACTCTAGCAGCATGCGTGCAGAATTTGTTTTTCTTCTCTTCACATTCCCAGTGTCTAGCAGAGTGATTATGTCTTGCAGCTAGCAAGTTCTCAGTAATGTTTGCTGAATTAATCAGAACTTAACATCAGCATGGGTAGAGCATATGTAGTAAAAATAATGGGCCATAAATAATTTTACTGGTGTTAAAAAAGGAAAGATAAAAATGCCTGTGTTTTTTTCCAATGGTAGATACTCTGGGGTTAATAGGAATGTGGACTGGGTGGGGCTGAGAGGAGAGGGAAGGAACCTTGATGTAAAATAATGGCTCTCAGCCTGGCTACTTATATAGAATCATCTTGGGAACTTCTTAAAAATATCAATGTCTGGGCCCCACTCCTCAGATAGTGTAATTAATTGGTCTGGAGTGGGCCCAGCCTTTAAAAACACTTCCCAGATGATTTTAAAGTACAGCCAAAGTTGAGAACACTGATCTAAAAACCTGATTAGATGACTTTGTAATTTCTGAACCAGGTGTTATATAGAGGGAGTGACACAGAGGAGTAGAGAGGATAGGAGAAAAGAAAGATGTTTTCTATCTGAGGCAGAAAAATATTTCAGGAAAACACAAATAGTTAAAAAAAAAAATGTTGTGAGTAGCATAGCCAAAAATGCCCAAATCCTACCCTAGACCACAGCTACCTATCTTTGAAGTAATGTGGGGCCCCACCTGGCAGCAAAGGCAAACAAACTAACATTAGTGTTAGCTGTGGCTTTTAGCCCTAAATAAACATCAGTGCAGAGCCTTCTGGTAACTGAGCATGGCATAAGGGATCTCTATGTTCCTGGGTGGCTGGTCATTATGCCATTTTATCCAGTGTTCATAATCATGGTTGCATGTTGGAATCACCATGGGAGCTTTAAGACTTACTTATGACTAGGTCCCAGCCACAGAGATTCTGATGTTATTGGTCTGGGGATTGTCAGAACATGAAGATTTTTAAAAATTCTCCAGATGAATTAATGTAAACTAGGGTTAAGCACACTGGTCTAATACTCTTTAAGCCACCATAGTTTCCAGCAACACACACTGAGCAAGTACACAAACGCCCGTCAGTGAGATTTTATATTTACCTTTCATGCAAGCCATTCCATTGTCTATCAGTAATCAAAAATATATTCTTTATCATTTCCTTAATTAGAAGGAAAACATAGGAAAATGAATATTTTGGCCCTACTCGATACCAAACACTATATATACTATATGTCTCTTAGGTCTCACAATATCCCTGAGAAGTCATTGTTGTGATTCCCATTTGACAGATGAGGAAACCTAGGCTCACTGTTAGTGGGTTGCAGAGCAAACCTAAGCCTGTCCCTTCTCCAAAGCTCTCAGGTATTTTCAACCTCAGCTCTTCCCTGAGGAGCACCATTTATTCATTGATCAGGGAGTAAAGCATTGTGGTAGGGCCTAAAGTGGCAGAAATGAATAGGAACAGCATGGCCCTCGCCTCAGGGAGCCTGCATTCCTGTGAGAATATGGACAAGCTGATGAGGAACCACCTCAATGGAAGCATTCTGATGGGATGTGGGCACAGGATGTTGTGGGGGCACAACAGAAAGAAACCTCAATATGGCTTGTTAAAAGGGATCTGACAGACTGTTTAATTATGAATATATTCCACTACATGATGGAAAGAACAAAAGTGTCTTTTTGCATTTCTGAGAGCTCTAAGATAGACAGTGAGTCTATGATTAGATTGAGAGTAGTAATGTCAACACTAGGAAACTCTCTTTGCTGCTGATTGACAGATACTTTCGGCTGATGGGTTTTAGCTGTGACTCATGTCAATGTGTTTGGGGGCAATGAGAGAGAAGGGTAGTTTCTGTCTCCTAGGTGCAGCTGGAGTGAATCTTCACATTCCTCCCATTTACTTCATCTACAGATGATGCATTGCTGAGGATGGCAGAGGTGCGAGAACCATCGTCTTCATCCATTTTGTTTCCTGCGCTCAGTCTCACATAAAACAGTGTCAAATGAGTTAGGTGAAAATGCACCAAAGAGAGAGGGGGAGGCTGAGAACCTGTGCTGGATGATGTCCTTGGCAGGTGGCTGGCCTCTTTGATAAGTTACCCGGCTTAGCGGGCTCATTTATGTGATGTTCACATGGAAAGATACTCTGACCAAGCTGAGCATCCTGAACCCTAGGGTTAATCCACACTGTGACTAGACGTGAGGAAGAGCTACTTCTGCAGAGGGATTTTAAATTACATTTCCAGAAAGAAAACTTAGGGTCAGGATGCCATCCCCTTAGCATCCCCCTATGCCAAGCACTGCAGAGGTAGAAATTTTTGTATTATTTTTTATTTTAGTCAAGGAAATGCTCTACCTCATCTCCTTGGTAATTGAAAATAGTAACTGTATGGAGTTGGCTGCCAAAAGAACAAGCCGTTCTTTTCTCTGTCTTCCACAGATATTTTGGGAGCTGGGTCTTAGAATTATGAAACTGACAGAAAAAAATAAACATGAAAAGATACTGAAATTATTACCATGTAACACCAGAAAGTGTTCCCACTCTCCCATATTGTCCTTATATAAAGCACTATTTTTGCCTCCAGAAATGAATTTCCCCTAGTGTGTACAGACTTTCCTTATACTCCCCCGACTACATGCTGCAGGTGTGGTGGTGGTGGTGATGATTAATTTCTGATGGTGTGAGTCAGAATGATGAGGAAATCTCCCAAAGGGGATCTATTTTTTAGATGGCCACGTGTTGAGGTTGGTGGGCTCCTTTGGGTTTGATCCCCAGGGAATCACACTACCCACTGGTGACTTCTCTGCCAGGCTTTTGAGTCTGAACCCCATTGTTGATTGGGATGGTGTTCTTTAGCATCTCAGACAAGGTGTCACCATCAGGACCACAGCTGCATTGGGTCACAGATTATAGGATAAGGAGTCAGGGAAAGGATTTGGACAGAACTAAGAAGCCGCAGAGTCAGGTGGACTCAGGGGTCAGAACAGTCAAGTAATCCAGAGATAGGATTTTCCAAAGCCAAGGATCTGAGCAAAGCTAAATTAGAAATAGATAGACAATCCAAATCAAGAAACACAGGTCATAACTTGTATTAAGTCAGAGACAGGGACCAAGAGGGGGTGAATATAAGAGGACAGAAAGTTGATATTTTAAGGTTAGGAACCAGGAAAGCCACAGGACTAAGGAGCCATGGTCCATGTTTGTATGTGTACACGATAGGTATTTTAAATGCATCATAGAGTTAGGAAGGTATGTAAAATATTAACTCGGTTAACTTTCCCAGTTGAGGATTCTAGCTCAGTACTGTTCCAAAGCTAGTGCACTTTCCATGTAGTCTTTGGGAGCTAAGGAAGGCGTCACGTCACTAGCAGAGAGAGGGACTTTGAGAACTAAGGCAGTTCCTTTGCTCTGTCTCAGGGTTTGTTAATGAGCCTTTATGAAGTAGAAATCCATTTCAGGAAGCCTGGGCCTGCTGGTGATAATGTATAAATAGGAGAGCTGAAGTGGTGAACAAGAAGATGTGTGTATACATCTACACTTGCTATGAGAAAATGTGTGTATACATCTATACTTGCGAACAGAGAGATGTGTACAGAAAAAGTGAGGGTGGGAAACAAGGAATGGTGCTACAGCTTCCAGCTGGCAGATACTGACTCTGGGTCAGATGGTTGGCAGTTTAATAATGTTGGATGCGTTATCCATTAACATTGATAACACTTGTCAGTGACTGACTGGGCTTACTAATTGCTGTGAATCAGTAGAAAAATGAAACACAAACTCTCCTTGTGTGGGCACAACTTTAACATGATGGTTTTTCTAAATGGATAAGCACGCCATACCCCTGTGGTATCACTGGGGTATGTTTATTAGGTGTGTTTACCTGTGTTTGATAAACATATGAGAGCTACATGTATTTCTAAGATTCCTTTTTCAGGGAATATAAGTAGTTGGCTAATAAAATCATCACTGCCCAGCTACTCTACTCAGAGTGGACTTAACCATCTAAGGATAGGATACTATGTATCTGACCAGCTAAAAGAAAACATCTTTGGCAGAAGTTCTTTGACATCTTTGACAGAGCCTTTTTGGTCTGGTATTATATTTTCTAATATGCTCCTAAATCTCGCTTGTGAATATTCTGGATGTTGGCAAATCCTCTGGCAGGAATTTCTGGGTGCTGTCTTGTCTAAGAATGGGGTTCTGGAGAACCTCCTCTGTTTCTAATTCCAGTTGATAATAAGGAACTGATCATCTGTTGAAAAGTAAATCCCAGGCAAGGATCAGTTAATACAAAAGATATAGCATCCCAAACAAGGGCCCATTATGGCGATCTGTTCACAGAGGAATATGTAGAGATTGGGAGTATACCGACAACAGCTATTTCCAAATTCCAGTTTTCTTATGCATATTGAAAGAAGTGTAGTCTTTATGGTATTACCTGGTTTTTAATTTTTTGCATTTTTTAAATCAGGAATTGAGTTGATCTGTGAAAAAGACATTGATCTGGGAGCCCAGGTACAAGAGCTACTGGAGTTTCTCCATGAGAAGCAGCATGAGTTGGAGCTCAATGCGGAGCAGACCCATAAGCGGCTAGAGCAGTGCCTCCAGCTTCGGCACCTACAGGCTGAGGTTAAACAGGTGAGCCTGGCCCTTCCACTGTCTGCCTGGGTTTCTCAGCCAGATGACCCAGGCCTGCAACCTGTTCCTGGTATGGGGGTAGGCATGCAGAGCCACCGGTGTAGTCCTTTAAGTAACCAGCATTTAGAAAATACATAAGGACTAGCTGGATTAGGGTCTAAAAGCTTGGCTACTATAATAGACTCAGTGGTACCATGTGTCAAACTAAAAGTACATTATTTCTTTCTCACATAACAGTCCATTCCAGAGCTTTCCAAGGTGTCTTCAGTCATGGAATCTATTTTCTTTTTATCCTTAATCCTGTCAAGCAGCCCATGGGAGATACAAATCCTTTATCTGTGAACATATTCAGGCTTTTAGAGTCAGGTTGTTTACTATGGGGTACCTTTGTGCCTAGTACAGTACCTAAGACACAGTTAATAGTGAGCATTGTTATTTCCAGTGTGTGTGTGGTTTTACAAGAAAATGTTTTCCCCTATTAAAGTTGATTTTAAAAGGAAAAAAATAATTATGAGGCATTATACTAGGCATTTTATAAAGGACATACTTAATTTCTAGGAACCTATACACAATGACCAATGTCACATTTAAAAAATATTATATATTTATATTATGAACAAACTAAGGAGATAATTGTTGTGATTACCTATTTGGACAAAGAGGGGATTAAAGAAGTCAAAGTATAATAATAGTTCCTTATATTGAGTGCTGAGTGCTATGTGCCTGTTACATGCATCTCAATCAGTCCTCACAACCATTCTTTGAAGTAGATATTATTCCAGTTGTACAGAAGAGGCCTCTAAAACTTAGCACTTTTTTGCCCTTTTTTGTTCCTCATTCTCTCAAGCAACCCTACCGCCTGCTTCCTCTAAGCAGAGTCTACTCAAATTATCCTCAGCAGAAAAACATCTTTCTCTTTTAAAAATTTTGTTGGTATATATATTGGCTGCTAGAGCTTTATCTTTCTTTCAGAAAACCATAAGTTCACAATGCCAGAGTATTTAAGTTTATGTTTATTAATTTAGCATAAGAGCAAAAAATGTTATAGTTTGTTTAACTATTGCTTGATCCCTTCTCTATTCCTTGCTAATGCCTATGCTTTAGTTATTACATTGTTATATATTATAGTGGACAAAATTACCTTCTCCACTCCTCTTCTCTTCCAATTTGTGCTCAGCCAAAATGTACCGTGCTAAAGATCTATATTTGGCATAGACTAAATCATGAACCCCAAGCAAGGACATACTTGGGAGACATGGTGGAAATCCTAGCAAGCCCATAACAGTAATGAATATATATATATATATATATATATATACACACACACACACACACACACATATATATATACACACACACACACACATATATATATATTCTGAAACTTAGTAATTATGATCTCACTTTCTTTTCATATAAAAAATACTTTTTAATTTACGACGCCATTTTAAAAGAACAGGCTCATTGAAAAATATACTTACTATACTTACTTTACCAATGAGAAAACTGAGGCACCATCGGATTAGTGTTCCCCAGGGCCTCTGGACTAGTTAGCTGAAACTTGAGCCTAGGCCTCCTAAGTCTACAGATCCTACAGTGCCTCTACTAGCCCCCACTGCTACCGTGGGTTTCCAAGAGAAATAGAAAGAAGCCTTCTAACCTTATACCCAGTGAAATAAGACAGGCACAGAAAGACAAATACTGCATGTTCTCACTCAAATGTGTGAGCTAGAAGAGTTGATATTGTAAAAGTAGAGTAAAAATTGTGGCTACCAGAGGCTGGGAAGGGTAGGGAGTGAGGAAAGGACAGGGAGAGGTTAGTTAATAGGTACAAATTTACAGTTAGATAGGAGGAATAAGTTCTGGTGTTCCATAGCACAAGATATGACTGTAGTTAACAATTCATTGCATATTTCAAAATAGCTAGAAGAAAGGAATTTTAATATTCCCAACACAAAGAAATGATAAATGTTTGAGGTGATGATAATCATTTGATCACCAGACACACATATATTGAAATATCACATGTATCCCATAAATATATATAATTATTATGTATCAACTAAAAATTAAATATTAAATTAAAAGAATAGTCTGAGGTTCTCCTGGCCTTGGTTCTCATGTCTGAGAAAAGAGGAGCAGGCCTGGCCTACATTTTATGATAGAGAAAGTGGTACCTGCCTGATGTTAACAGGGCTCTGGCAGGTCACTGGAATCCTCTGCTGTTCTTGCTTGGTTGTTTCCATCCATGAAGGTGACAAACATGAACATCTGAACAAAACAGATAACATAAGAATTATTCCTATTTGACTTTGAAATGAAACATATTAATTTTTCTTTTGTTCCCAGTTTTTTATGTATATATTTTCTCCAACATCTTAGTAGAATCAAGTCCTTAATTCTCTTTTTCATGGCTATGTTAAAATGGAAATGAATTTTCTTTCTCCAAGTATACATTCTGTATAAGATGGGGACTGGAATGATGATAAATAGTTTGTCAAAAGGGAAAGTACACTGTCTATAATGAATAATCCAGGGTACACTTTACTTATATACATTCCCATTTATCTATAACTTGATGAGTTAGAGGACAGAAAATTCTTCTGCAGAGGTGGAAAATTCCTCATCTTTACCATGATGAGAATGATACACAGTGGGATTGTAGTTCAAGACTGTACAAGATTGTTCAAATCAGATTCTCAGGAAACCTACAAAGGCCTTTGCAAAGGGCAGCAGCCCTTTAAGGTATCAAGGGACTGCTGCTTGGTTAAGCCACCATGCCTTATTAGACAGACTTGTTTTCCTTGTCAATGTAGACTCTTTCTTCAGGGAGTCCTCTGCTCCAATTTCAGAGAAGGCATTTGTGTTTGATGGAAATTGGTGAAGCAGGAAATATTGATTTGGAAGCTGTTGACACTTGGAAAAGTGGAGTTAATTTAGATGTCAGTATTGATCATTGAGGCTAAATTTAGACACTAGCTAGCTTGAGAGTTTCTCTTTTGAATATATTCTTACAAAAGAAAAGAAAAAGGACACCTTCATTGAAATGCCATTAGTGGGGACAGAAAAAGAGAGAACAATAATGTATTATAATATAGCTATGTTGTTAAAGTGTACAAAGATCTAGATTTGACCATGTGGCTATCCTGTCCTTAAATGTAGTTTTACCAAAATTATAATAAATGGAATCCTTGAAGAACAAAGAAGGCATGGACAATAGACTGAAAATTATTTTCAAGTATTCAAAAAAATGAAATTAATTAGTCCAACTGATTTTCTTTCTGAGGGATTACATAGGACTTTATGTAAAAAGATGACCTAAACACCTCTAGAGAAATGATGGACCTTGAAGGGAAACTAGTCCCCTGATTGATACAGACCATGGTCCAGGTTTCTAGACCACCCAGATGCCAATTTCTCTCCAAATCCCAAAGAAGATTCTGATTGCTACCAGGAAAATTCCTACCCTGATGAGGAGGATCTCACATTTATTAGATGATTCAGAATGATTTGAAAAACCTACTTAATCAACATAAAACCAAGTTAATTTCCAGGTGTATGTTTACAAAGTGGTGTATTTAGCAGTAAATAAAATGGACCTATAAAATGTTGGGTCTCTAAGCTATGGGGAAGGAAATGAAACTTTACTACTAAAGACAGTGGCTTAGTTTGCTTCTTTGAATCAAATGTTGGACAAAATTTCATATGATCAAGATGAACAGTTAAGACAAAGGATAAAATATTAGCCTATCATACACCTGTGGATAATATTGGGTTCAGTTCTGTTGACATAATACAAAAGTTAGAAAGGAGTTGGAATAGAGCCAAAATCAGGGCAACCAAAGGGACAAGGATCATCCTTTTTTTGGTTGGTTTGTTTCAAGATGGAGATAACTAAAAACATAATGGCCACAGTCTCTAAAATCATGAAGGGTGCACATGTGCAATCTCATAGATCGTGGATTTTTAGAACTCAGGAACACTGGAAATGTGACAGGTTCCCTGCTACCATCTGAGGAGCAGATTATTTTTCCTGTGGCTATAGTTTTAGAAATATCTTATGATAAGTCATCTGTAACAGCAGTCCTTAAAGTCAGTTGCCTGGAGTGTAACCTCATAGCTTTATTGTGGTCATAACCTCAAGAACAGAGCCATTTACAGAAAGCTTCCCCAGAGACATGTTTACAAGGCCCAGCTTGTCCAACTTAAATGGCAGTATCATCTGGGAACATCCACGTCCAATTATTCATATCCATTCTTCTGACTTGGGGTTATCTGAGTTTCTGTGACCTAAAGAAACAAAGGATCTCCATTTTCAGTCCCCTATCTAAGCTCAGACTAAGCTGAACTCTTGGCCTAGCTTTTAAATATGGTATTCTTTTAATTCTTCATTCCTGTTTAACTAATTTTCTGTGATATCCTATAGAGGTCAGTTTCAAACTCTTTAAATTTTGAAAGACGTGTGGAATGTTAGAGCTAGAAATGAACTTTAAAGATTATTTAACTTACAGTGTAAATCGTTGCTTTAAATGATTGATCAATGTGATTGTTCATTTTATGGTTTGAAAAATACTTTCACATTAATTATTTTATTTCATTTTCCCCCTGCCTTAGGCAAGGAAAGCATTCACATTTCACAGATACAAAAACTAAGCCTTAGAGACATTAAATAATGTTTCCAAGGTCACACAACTCAGGATTAGTAAAATCGGCATTTTCTCATTTTAATTGATGATATTTCTTCTACTACCTGCACACATTTGGGTGCTCACAGAAGAATAACCACTTTTATGAACCAGGAAAATAAAATATAACAGTAATGGAAAATTATACCAAGGGTTATAAGAATAGCTAAGGAATCTACATCACAATATGGAGAATCAGCTCATACAAATTCTAGAATAATTGGGTATGGTGGCTCACCCCCATAATCCTGCACTTTGGGAGGCCAAGGCAAGAGGATCACTTGAGGCCAGAAGTCCAAGATCAGCCCGGGCAATATAGCTGGACCTCATCTCTACAAAATAGAACATAAAAAGCTTAGCCAGGCATGGTGGCATTTGCCTGTAGTCCCAGCTATTAGAGAAGGTGAGACAGCAGAATCACTTGAGCCCTGGAATTAGAGACTGCAGTGAGTTATAATTGCACTATTGTACTTCAGCCTGAGTGACAGAATGAGACCCTGTTTTCAAAAAAACAAAACAAAAAACCCCCAATTCTGAAATAAAGCTTTATATTCCATCTTTTGCTCTTCTGATTAAGAAAGGTATAAATGTAGTTTCATAGTATTACCTAGCTCTTTGCTCCAAAATAAAAATCACCACCAACACAATCATAGTCATCAGACTTCACATTTTACCATATGTTATGTCAACTTCATCAGACTTTACATTTTATAGTATGTTATGTCAACTGTGTAATGCAGAAGGGGGAAGTACTGTTATCCTTATTTTACAGATGAGAAAATTGAGGTTCAGAGGGGTTAAGTGATTTTGCCAGATAAGTAACACAGCCAGATATTCTGACTTCTAATTTATGTTCTTCCTGTACTATGCCAGTTCTACTTTCAGGACTGGCTCGTTAGGGGGATCAGTTCCACCTTGGATGTAAGCCATGTATATAAACTACCATGTATTTTTATCTTCCTGAAATCAAATCTCCAACTCTAAAGTCTTGGAATGCCTTTATAAAAGCATTTGAGAAATAAAAATGAACAAGGATGGTGTGAGTTAATAAAAGAAGTAGGTACTGAAGCCCATGACATTCTTAAATGGAAAAGCTGATAAGTGGAGATCCCTGCCACCATAGCTATAACTGATGCTTTCAGTTGGCTAATGAGAGAAAAATATTCTAGCAAGACTCAGCATGCCCAAAGGAAGTCCGATTGTCCCATAAGCATTGATTTGTGATGCACATGGATAAAATGATTCTCTGATACCCTCAAATGAATCTCCAAAACTAACCAGAATGCAATGAATCATGGAAAGAGGGGCATCATGAAGCATTTGGGCATGCAACCTATGAATGTACGCACCCAAACTTACTGGCAACTTTATAAAATCATTAGCTCCTCTAGCCAGCCAGCCACAGTCTCCCAGTGACAACAGGGATTTCACATGAACACTCTGAGCAGTTATTTCCTGCAACTAATTGCTTTACAGATTGGTATCTCATCCACAATCTTCCAGCCTGGCCATGAATTAATATCTCAATCCAAATAGCATAGCACCAGGGGGATTTTATGCCCTGATGTTATCTGTGTACAATAAGGCATCAGTTATTTTCTGCCCAGGGATGAAATTTGAGAGATGCCTATGAGAGTGATGGAGCAGGAGACTGGGCGAAGTGTTTTCTAATTGTCCAATGTGAGAAAGTTGAGGGGAGAAAAATTGGAAAGCACATCTGAAACAAATTGTGGTATCTTCTCCTTTGGCATGAGGTAACAGATGGATGGTGTGTACTGATCTTGAAATTTCAGAAGAATTTTTATTTCCTCTCCAAGCTAACTCTCAGACTCCCTAATAAAGAACATATTGGCAATGTTCTGGTGACCAGACACCAGGTAGGCTTTCAGAGTCTAATTTTCCAGTTGGATTATTTATGCTGACTTTATTCTCTGGATAATTGCCACATCTCTATTTCATCTAGAACTGTCTAGACGGTATCAGCTGTTTCTTCTTTTATCCTAATACTCCCTAGCTGAGTTTTCTTTCCTCCAGTACTCATTAAGGCAGCGGTACTGAACCTGTGGGTCGCGACCCACAGGAACTGTATTAAAGGGTTGTGACCTTAGGAAGGTTGAGAACCACTGCAATAAGGTCATATAGAAATTGTATTCAACCTAGCCATAACCTTTAAATAATTTAAGTCAATTATAACTTACTCTCCCTTTTTGGGGGGATGATCTAATGCATGAATTATTCATGCTATTTTGTTTGTTTACTTTCTCCTTTCTCCTTTTTTTTTTTTTTTTTAACCTAATGAAGCTTAAACCTGTCTACTCTTGGCTGTTTTGCAAGGTATAGGAGGCTGGACCCATTGCTCAGGTGTAAGCTGGGCATTCTCCATTGCTTTGAAAACATTACTATACCACACCCATTATATGTAAGATACTGTGCTAGGTACTATGTGAGATTAAAGTATGACTAATATATCATCCCAGACTTCAGAAAGTTTATATTCTGAAGAGGAGATAAAACATAGATTGAAGTAACTGAACCAGACAGCCTATGGCAAGTGCCACAAAGGTGGCACATACAAAGTGCAATGTTTGCACCAGATGAGGAGGTGATTGTTTTTATTGTTATTTGAATTGAGTCTCTAAAAATGGAAAATGATACCGACAGATGGAATTTACTTATTTGTACCTTTTTATGTTCCAAAAGGAACTTTAGATATACATACAACCAGGTTAAGTAATGGTTAAATGAGTAAGGAAATTGGGACTAAGGAGAGATGAGGGGAGAAAATAAGATATGAGCTGGGGATGAAGTCTGGTACCCAAAAAGTAAGTAATTCTCCTAGGTGCCGTGGCTCACACCTGTAATCCTGGCATGCTGGGAAGCCGAGGTGGGAGGACTCCTGGAACTCAGACATTTGAAAGAAGCCTAATCAAAAGCAAGACACTAACTCTACTTAAATAGGAAAATTAGTCAGGTGTTCTAGTGGGTGCCTGTAGTCCCAGATTCTTAGGAGCCTGAGGCAGGAGGATCACTTAAGCCCAGGAGTTTGAGGTTGCTGTGAGTTAGGCTGTCACCATGGCACAGTAGCCATGGTCAACAGAGACTGTTTTAGAAAAAAGGAAAAAAAGAAGAAGAAAAGAAAGAAAAAGAATACCTTATGGTATAGGATGCTTGGTAAGATTGGACAGATGATCATTTTAATGATCCAGACCCTTCCCATCCTTTCTCCAACAGAGGATAAAGGGTAGTGAGCTCTCTGACTGAAATGCCTATAAGAGGCCACTGACCTGTGTGATTATCCCAACTCCTTAGGTCCTGGGATGGATCCGCAATGGAGAGTCAATGCTCAATGCCAGCCTGGTCAATGCCAGCTCTTTGTCCGAAGCAGAGCAGCTGCAGCGGGAACATGAGCAGTTCCAACTGGCCATCGAGGTAACACCCAAATCTGGCTGCTCCATCCTCTCTTCCCCTTTCTGCTCTGCACCCCAGACAGGGTGATTCCCTCAGGTGGGGAAGCCGGTACTTTTTCTAGTGGGATGGTCCAGGGAGTCTCCTTATTAGCCAGGAGTTGATGGGGAAGCAAATGCAGGGGTTCACACCCACCTCCAGAGGCCAGAAGACAAGTATCACGCTACAAATAGCTACAAATAGAATCTTTGTTGCTTATCAGTACTTTCAACATTTAAGGCTGGTGGTACCTTGAGATTTTGATACATTGTGGACTTGTACCATATGAGGAAAGGTAAAGCTAAAAGGCTAGAAGTCACTTCTAGTTAAATCACTGAGAATTCTGGACAAACTAGTACAAAAGTCATTAGTAAATTAGGATCCTATTTTTAAACCTTTGGTTTATGTGTACCACTGGATACTCTTGTCAGAGTCTGCCTTTTAACAAGGTTAATGAGCGCTGGGGCAGAGAGCACTGGATAGTTCACCTCACTGAAACCAGTTGTTCAGTAATGCCAGTAGAAGTCATATAAGCTGCAACCAGAAGAAATTCACCAACAGGGACTTTTTAAAAGACTATTTAAAAATAAAACTTCATTAAGCCGAATATAAATTTTGTTTTGCTTTAAATACTTTTAATTGTCCTTTCTGCTAGGACATTCTCCTTCCCAAAGAGACTTGAACTGATTACTTGAGAATGTTGTGGGAAGAAGAGTAAGAAATAGGACATGGGAACTGTATTAAAAATAAAATAAGTTCAGTACCAATGGGAAAAGAGATAAAGAGTGAAAACTTCAAAGACACTCATTATTTGTTCAGTATAGAATTCAGCCTACTTAGGAGTGGGTAAGAATTGCAAAGGTGTTATCTTCTAAAAACAAAAAAGATTGTTAATGAGAATTTTGTATAACAATGATGTGAAATAATAAAAAACTATCTGTGCCTATATCTTTTTATGCAGTAATCCAACTGATTACTTGCCATTTTTAAGCTAGTGAATTCAACCACTTAATTTTTCAGAAACCATCTTGAAATGAGCAAACTTAATAAGATGCTTAATATCTTCTTAGGAACCATTACTAGTCTGGGGTTTGAGATTTAAAAATAAACTATATATTCAAAGTGGCATAATAGACATTGGAGACTCACAAGGGGGAGAGTGGAAAATGGATAAGAGATAAAAAATTACCTATTGGGTACAATACACACTATTTTGGTGAGGGGTACACTAATGAATTAAGCTTACTAGACTTCACTCCTATATAATTCATCTATGTAACAAAAAAAATTATACCCCTTAAAGCTATGGAAACAAAACAGGAAAATTTCAGATCTACTGTCCAGGGAAGGTTAAGTAAATGATAGCAAATCTCTAAAAAAAATTAAAAATAAACCTGTGTATTGCACACATAATATGAGCAATCATTTTCTAAGAAAGAATTAACCAAAGGAGATAAGTTTTATTATCATTGGCTATCTCTATTGAATTTTAAAGACATACCCAAATACAACAGGGATAGGACTATCCACTATCAGAAAAGTCAAGATTGGGGCTATAATCAGGAATCAAGCTCACAGTGATCAAGTTCCCAATGTTACAGGCAGCAATGAAGAGAATGAGGGTTGGACAATCAAATTAGAGGCATGGCCAAAGTTATGAGGGGTGCTAAGCAGAAAGATCACTCTTGGCCATACCTTCTCTTTATTTATCTTGAACAACAACGTTTACATGCCCTGCCAGGTAATTAAATATCCGGTCCCTTAATCAAATGTTGGGCAAGTGAGATCAAATGTTACAACATGCTCGAGCATTTCTCTCTCTCTCTCGCTCTCTCTTTTTTTTTTTTTTTTTTGGATAGCAAATCTCAGACAAAATTTATTGTTACAGATTGCAAAACATTTTTGTTTAATGGATTATAAAAATCATCAAGGCTCATGTATCACTCAAGCATGCTTATTTTCTAATAGTTATTGCTAAAAAATTCCATGAACACTATTTGTATTGTTTTTAGATTGGCATTCCACATGTAAGGAATACTCTTGAACATATCCTCTGTAAAGCTCACATGGTTATTTACCACAGGCTGTGTATAAACTGGGTACTCAAGAAGTATCCAATATAATAAGAGACAAACTACTTCGAGTTATTTTATACCAACTCCTAAAGTAATTTTCAATTGTCCATATACTACTCTTATCATCTCACATTAAATATAATCCAAAATTTAAGTATTTCTGCTTCTAAAAAACTGATTAAAATAATATATATCCTTTAAACAACCACTTTCACAGAATTTTGAAAATCAAATTTCAAATTTTTTTTGTTTGCAGTTTTTGGCTGGGGCCGGGTTTGAATCCACCACCTCTGGTACATGGGGCCTGTGCACTACTCCTTTGAGCCACAGGCGCCACCCCTTCAAATTTCTTTTGAAAGTCATTTATTATGGGTAAGGCACACTAAACTCAAAGTGCTACTGAGATCTGTCTTCTTGAAACTTTGAATCCCAGAACCCAAGCTCTAAAATGAATAACAGCCAGTGGAATCTTATCTCTAAAATGAATAACAGCCAGTGGAATCTTAATACTCTTTGTTGTGCAAGTGGGAGCATTTTCAAACAGTCTCGACATCTATTGCAGGGGATTATGAGGAAATAATATTTGAGTAGCAGAATTTTACTTTAAAGTCAAATATGCATGGCCGGGCAAGATGATTCACGCCTATAATCCCAGCACCATGGGAGGCTGAGGTGGGTTCATAGCCTGAGCTCAGGAGTTAAAAACTAGCCTGAGCAACAGCAAGATCCACATCTCTATTAAAAATAGAAAAGCTAGCTGGGCGTGGTGGTAGGCATCTGTAGTCCCAATTACTTAGGAGGCTGAAGCAAGAAGATCACTGGTGTCCAAGAATTTGAGGTTGTTGTGAGTTATGATGCCACAGCACTCCATTCAGGGTGACAGAGCGAGACTCTGTCTCAAGTAAAATATAGGATGGCACCTGTGACTCAAAGGAGTAGAGCACCAACCCCATAATGCTGGAGGTGGCGGGTTCAAACCCAGCCAGGGCCAAAAACTACAAAAAAAAAAAAAAGACCAAAATATGAGGGGACTTGGCTATTTTATATTTTAAGATCTACAGATTTTAAAACACTGACTCAAAGTTCCTCACTTAAAAGATATTTAACAGCAGACAATTTATATTTCTAAGAAATAGTAAAAGAGAGACATAACCATTAAAAATATTTGCATTATGGGGGCGGCACCTGTAGCTCAGGGGGTAGGGCGCTGGCCCCATATACCAAGGGTGGCAGGTTTGAACATGGCCCAGGCCAAATTGCAACAAAAAATAGCCGGGCATTGTGGCAGGCGCCTGTAGTCCCAGGTACTCCGGAGGCTGAAGCAAGAGAATCACCTAAGCCCAGGAGTTGGAGGTTGCTGTGAGCCGTGACACCACAGCGCTCTACTGAGGGCGACAAAGTGAGACTCTGTCTGTTAAAAAATAAAATTTGCAATGAGCAGTGCCTATGGCTCAAAGGAGCAGGGCGCCAGCCCCATATGCCAGAGGTGGCAGGTTCAAACCCAGCCCCAGCAAAAAAAAAAAAAAAAAATTGCATTATGGCCAGGCACGGTGGCTCAGGCCTATAATCCTAGCACTCTGGGAGGCTAAAGTGGATGGATTGCCAGAACTCACGGGTTTGAGATCAGCTAGAGCAAGAGGGAGACCCCGTCTCTAAAAATAACTGGGCATTGTGGCAGGCACCTATAGTCCCAGCTACTCGGAGGGAGGCTGAGGCAAGAGAATAGCTTGAGCCTAAGAGTTTGAGGTCACTGTAAGCTATGACCTCTACCAAGGTCGACAAAGTAAGACTTTGTCTCAAAAAAAAAGAAAGAAAAGTTTTGCATTATAATAATAATGCTTTCTCCTTGTAAGTAAAAAATTACTAAAAAATTAAGTACCATTAAGCAAATAAATGTTCACATCATACTAAACAAAACCTTGGTACTTTGAACAAACATGTTCTATGAGGAAAAAAGAAAAACTGATAAAATACTTGAATTCATTAAATGAAATGTTCCATTGGTCACAAATTAGCGAATTTAGTAGTGTTTATTAGATATATCTCTTCTATGTAGAAAATATATAGCGTGTATAATAAAGATTCAATTTTTTAGTAATCTTCAAGATGAACAGGCTTAATCTTTGATTGGTTTTCTAAATTCTCCATGATATCTTTCAGATGATCTTCATCTTTTAAAAAATACACATATAATTCTCTTTCCATTTGACACAATTTGTTAGTTGCCAAAATTTTTCTTTTTGTCTTCACATCAGCCAGAATATCAGTAAGGAGATGACTTAGCTTATTCATTTGAGATTCAACTTGATGAAACTGCTCCATTAACTCCTGACCACTAAGTAAAAGCTGATTTCCTCTTTTATACAATGCATCACAAAGCATGTCCACATCATGATTCAGTCTGGACAGAAAAGAAAAATGATCTTGAACAGATACTTCCAACTGATCTTGTGCTAAAGAAACATCCTGTTTCAATTTTTTGGTCACTTCCTCCAGGTTTCCATGAGTTATAAACAATTCTTTTTTCTTATTCTCTCCCTCTGAAAGTTGATAAAGCCTCAAGAAGGGCCCACTCACCACCGTAAGGTGTAGGCCAATACTGCTTTCCATGCTCAAGCATCTCAATGAGATTTTGGGAGAGAATGGGCAAATGTATTTGTAGTGCTATGAGATGACTAATTTCAGTATGACTGCATATTCAGATTTATGCCAGATGCTGTTGCATCTTACAGAATAGAGGCTCACTAGGCATAAACATCTCTTAAGCAGTTCTCAGTTTTTATATAGGTGAAACTTGATCAAATATTCTTGGAGCTGATGTTGAGATATAGGCCACTCCTATGTGTCTGTGATCTCAAACAGAACAGAGCAGATAGGATTTCTAGAACGTGGGAAGGAAAGCTAAGCAGGGTCTGCAGTGTCGCTAGAATAATGATGAGAACAGAACCAGAATTTCAACATACTCTCCTTGTCCAGGTGGCTTCTTAAAAGTGTGTCAGTTTAGACTAGATTCTACATCTAGAGGAAAATATGCCAGGGAGGATTTGAGCAATTTTAAAGGGAGTGAGAATAGTCTGGTTGGCTTAACTCATTTTGGCAATGTTACTGGAGGCCTTTACAATGATTGTGAATGGCAAGCGTAATTTGACATCTTAGACCCTAAGAAAGAGTCTTGAGTTCCATAAGAGAAAATATAATAGCTATAAGTAGGATGATCATGTAATTTATTGTTTAAATGAGACACTTTTAAGAATAGAGGGGATTATTAATAACTAAGCCAGAAAATAGGTACTGAAACTGTCATACGCAAACGGGATATCTGCTAACACTACCCTGGGCAGCTTCAGGTTGAAGGTTTTGGTCTCGCCAAGGAAGGTCAGAATTTTTACCTGAAGTAGCTTTGATTTTGGGAAAACTTCCCCAGAGCCAGAATGGAAAACCAGTACACAGCACGTAGAAGCAGCTAAGCTTTATCAAGCAGTCCTAGATTATTACTTGTTAGTATCCAGGATGGGGTTGATGTATCTTCAGGAACTGTGAACTTCACAGAGACAAGCTCAATTTCAAAATCTATTTTTATTTGAAATCCTCTTATGCATTTTAAGCGTTAAGCATTATGCCAGAAGAAGTAGTTAAAACTGGATAATAAATTCAGTTGATTCAGTTCCATTTTCTTCTGTGTACTCTTACTAAATATTAATGTCCTTGATAATCCCTGTCTTAAAGATATAGCACTCAATAGGATTAGATAATGGGGCATAGAAATAAATGAAAAATAATGACTTAAGCTTAGCGAGCAAAGATTATGTCATAAAGATAAGAGTTTATCATTTAGAAAATTAAAGAGGGAAGGAGCTCCCAGGACTATTAGATGATAATGAGTTTCAAAGTAAGAAAGAAAATTTATTACATAGCATAAATTATGGGAAAATCAAGGTTACTCCTCCACTTTCAGAGAAAAAGATATAATAACAGGTTTATAATAACAATTATATGCTGGTTTCACATATTGAGAAAAGGCCAGGTAATTATCATAATCACTAATGTTCATTTGGTTAACCCTTCCTCTGAATGAGTTACTATAGATACTTTCCTAATTGCTAGAAGTAAAACAATGTGGTCTGATTTAGTGGAAAGAACATAGGCTTGGGAATAGGTCATGTCTGAGTCTTATTTCTGGTTTTATTACTTCTTTGGTTGTACATTTTGAGGCAGGTCACCTAACCAGCCAAGCTTCAGTTTCTTAATCTATTAAATGAGAATAACACTATTCAACTTGTAGTAATATTGAGAGAACTAGAAAGTATATGCTTAAGCACAGTGCTCAGCACTGTATACAGAGTGACACTCAGATAAATGACAGCTATTTTAATGATTTTCAAATCCTTCTCAACTTGAGTGTTTCACTATTGAAATAAGGAGAGTCAGCCAAGAGTTAGATGAGTCACATAGGAGCTCAGAAGGAGATGGTTTTCATTGAGTCTCAGACTGTCTGAAAAGGCTTCATTGAAGGAGGATAGACTTGAGTTGAGATTCAAAGGAAAGCTGGAATGTAGACAGGGAGGTACTCAGGCCATCCGTTAAAGGCAAGAAGAATCATGGTAGCAAAAGCAAGAAAGTAAGGAAGTAGCAATAGCATCGTAGAAGTAGTTTGGGACCACATTCTGAGGCTTTTATAGACTCTAAAGTTTGTGGACTTAATTTTATAACAATGGGGAAACCACTGAAGGCTTGAAGTTAGAGAAGGGAGTGATATTTATGGCATAAAATGAGAATTTTAGAGCTGGAAACGATGTTAGAAATCATTTAATGCTAACATTTCCTACTACAGAGAATTAAATGAATCTGTTAGAATTGTAACAAAAGAATATGATGGATAAGAAATGGAAGGTCAGAAGACTAGTTAGGTCACTACCACAGCAGTCTGTGTATGAAGTTGTGAGGGCTGGTCTAGGACTGGGGGATGGGGAGAAGCCAGCAAGAATGATGTGAAAATTGCCATCCTAGGAGACAGAAAAGAGGGTACAAATAGAAGTGACAGATTACAATGGAATACTCATCTAAAGAAAGGATAAGTATAAAGATACTAAATGAGTTTAGTTTTAGCTGTGCAACTTGAGCTGTCTGGGAAGAGGTATAGGCTCTGATGGAGCAGTAAAGCCCTTCCCATTCACTTGCGAGGGCCCTCTTTCTGGGAAGATCACAGTTATGTCGACTGAATCAGAACTGCTCACCAAGGTGAGAGATGTGCAGGCAACTCACTCTTGCATTTGAAGAAAAAGGGTCAGCTGTCAGGTGATATAGCCTGGGAAAACATCTGCAGAAAGAAGATATAAAGCCAAGGGAATAGATGAGAACTCTATAGAAGTGAACAAACAAGAGCTGGCTTTGGTGCGTCTACACTTAGGAGACAGGAAAAGAAAATGTTGCCAATAAGTAAAATAGAAGAAAACCTGGGATTTGTAATGAGTCATTTCTGCCCATCAGTTTACTTGCTTTAGCTGCAGTTAGCCAGTTAGGAAGCCAGATGCTGACAGTCATCAGGATTGAGGGCTAACCCAGTAGGAAGGCAAGGGAATGAAGGGGTCTAGGTTGCTAGAGGTCATACTAACGTAACTAACACTGTGTTCAAAGTCAGGAAACTGCGTGAAGAGGCTGAGTGGTGGGAACTAGAGTGGGGACAATCCGTAGGAGTGTACAGATTGCAGTCTGGGCTAAAGGTGAAGAGCCAGAGCCAGAGCCAGCATAGTGGAATTTGGGGAGGCACAGGTGACACAAGGAGTGTTGAGTAGGTTAGCTCTTGGGGACTTTCCCAGAACTTCTGCCCAAGAAGAAGGGCAGAAAGTGATTTTACTGGAGTAAATACTGGAGTATTTTACTGGGTTCTAGCTGTCCCTTTTCACTGCCAGCTAAACTCTATTTTCCTAAACATACAAAGGCCAAACTAGTACTACACCATTAGCCTGGATGGATTCTAGCAGTTGAGTTTAGAAGGACATTAGCTCTTTCAAGTCAGTGTGACTCTAATACTCTCATATGGGTCAACTAGATTGGTACTTTGTCTTAGTAAATTATAATCCCATTTGGTTCTCTTCCTGCCACCTAGTTCTCCCCACCTCCTGCAGTGAGTGGGAATGCAGAGAATGTAAATCAAATCTAGCCTGAATCAGAAAGCAATAAGAAAATAAACCTTTTGTATATGTGTATATATAAAGAGAGAGATGTGCACACATACACACAGTCACACATGTACACAGGCACACACATACATACATATATATTTCCTAAAGGAAAACATAAATGTGGGGGTTAAGTGTTAAGATAAAGTATTTACTGTACTGCCCTGCTCCCTTGGTAAAGTAATTAAAGGGATAACGTGAGAGCTTTCTTAATCGCCCAAACATTTATTCCTTCAGGTGAAATCCTTCCATTGATTATTAATGTTTAAAATGGTTGCCTTGTTAGTTGAGATTTGTATTATGCAGTTTTTTTAATGTGCTGTGTTTACTTGATCTGTGAAGTGGGACTGCAGTAGTAACCTTTGAAAATTCAATTATGTACAATTGTATGGCTAGATTTGTAAAGTCAGTTTAAATAACTTATGAGATAATTAGAGAGTAGATTGATATACAACTTCTGTTTCTCTACCAAAGAAACTGAAATGTCCTCAAACTCTAGAGCAGCGGTTCTCAATCTGTGGGTCGTGACCCACAGGAACTGTATTAAAGTGTTGCAGCATTAGAAAGGTTGAGAACCACTAGTGATACAAGTAGAAAAAAGGGAATGGGGGCTGGAGTTAGGGTCCTGAGAGATTAGTTAATGAAAATGTGTGATATTCTTTTTTTTAATATGCTTTAAAAACGATAATGTATTAATCATCATGACAAAATGGATCAGTCATTTAAAGCTCTTTAACTTTTCTGCATCTTTCCACTCACGCCTCACTCCACCCCCTCCCATACCACACCTGGGTTGTTCCCATGGACTCTCTCTCCTCCCCTTGTGCCCAGTCCCTCTTTCATGCCACTTCCTTACAGAAAACGCACCAGAGCGCCCTGCAGGTACAGCAGAAAGCTGAGGCACTGCTCCAGGCTGGCCACTATGATGCCGACGCCATCCGGGAATGTGCTGAAAAAGTGGCCCTGCACTGGCAACAGCTCATGCTGAAGATGGAAGACCGGCTAAAACTGGTCAATGCCTCTGTGGCCTTTTACAAAACTTCTGAACAGGTAAGGGAGAGGACTGTGGAACATGTGGGGCTGAGGTTGACAGGGGCTGTTTCTGCCTCACGGTGTAAACATGCAGTACCTATTTAAGCAAGAAGCCAGTCCTCTTAGTACCAACCTTTGAGAATGAAGGAATGATTTGTGGAAACAACGCAGTTGGCTTCCTTATAGTCCTTTCCATTTGAGCACTGGACCGTGTTATTCATTTCTCAGAAGTTTCTCAAACTCATCTAACTTCTATGAAGGTGTTGAAATAGAAGTTGGGCATGTGCTGAATGCTAGATTTGAGCAGTCTGTTAGTCTGCTATTTTCACAATAAAGTTATATAACAAACTACCCCAGAATTCACTAATAAAAAACAATAAGCATTTATTTTTTGCTTAAGTGTGTGGGGTTTGATTGATGTTGGCTGAGCTTGGTAGAACTAGGCTCCCAGCTGCAGACTGGGGCTAGATCCTCTCCCATGTCTCTTGTCCTCCTTGACCAAGGTCCATTTATAGTTAAAGACAGGAGAATAAGTGCCTGAAATCTAGCAGGCGTGTGCATTTCAAGTCTTTGCTTGCCCATCTCCTTGGCCAAAACAACTCTCACAGCTAAGGCAACATCAGTGAGGCAGCAATGCCTCCTGCGAAGGCTGGGAGAAGAGAATGAATATTTGCTGAACAGTAATTGAATCTACCATGATTTGTAGTTGTGCACTACTTGAAAAACATATGACTTTTTCATGCATGGGCTCACCATCATTGGGGAAGTAGGAACCTAACTGGTAAGATGGTGCCACTATGGGAAAAAAGGCAGAAAATGAACAGCAGGGCCATAAAGATGCAGATACATCTGTATAGCAATATGCACAAGGGCTAAGAGGAGTCTTGAAATGATTTGGATGCTGTTAGGGAATTCTTTTCATGAAATAGATATTTGAAGTAGGAGTAATTTTATCTCACATAAAATAATTTCCCCATTTGAATTGCTCTCTGGTAGAAATAAATCAGAAGATCAGTCTCCTCTGGGTGACTTACAGAGACCAAGGTAAAGTCTGCCTTGGAGCAAATATATCGTGCCCATCAGAGGACTGTGCACCAGTGTTATAGTCTCCACACCAGCTCTCAGGCCTTCTTTCTGTTGTTACAGAGAGATGATGTCTTTGAGGGCCACAGAAGTGGGGACAATAGAGTAAGATGATAAAGAGCTTCCTCATCTAGTCTATAGATTCAACACAATCTTGGTCAAATTATAGTAAGCTTTATTTGTAGAAATAGATAAACTGATTCTAAGATTTATATGGAAATAAAATGCACATGCAAAGTATGCAAGTGTAAAGAACCTAGAATAACCAAAACAATCTTTACAAGGAAGAACAGTTTATGAGGAAGTTATGCTACCTTATTTACGAGATAAACTGGGGCCTGCAGCAGAGATCTTGCTCTGCAGCTGCAGGGATCAAGACAGAATGGTACTGGTGTAAGAATAAACATGATATTTACATGGATGGAGCTGAAACATACTCTTCTTAGCAAAGTGTCTTAAGAATGGAAGAAAAAGTATCCAATGTACTCAGCCCTACTATGAAACCAATTTATAAACACCCACACTTTCATATGAAAGCTATAACCCAACTATAGCCCAAGAAGAAGGGGACAGAGGAGAGGGAGGAAAGAGGAGGGGGGAGGCTGGGGGGAGGGAGGGTAATTGGTGGGACCACACCTATGGTGCATTTTACGAGGGTACAAGTTAAATCTACTAAGTGTAGAATATAAATGTCTTAACACAATAACTAAGAAAATGCCATGAAGGCTATGTTAACCAGTTTGATGGAAGTATTTCAAATTGTATATAAAACCAGCACATTGTACCCCATAATTGCATTAATGTACACAGCTGTGATTTAATAAAAAAGAAAAGTAAGAATAAACGCGATGAAGCACAATGGAGGTTACAGAAGTAGACCCATACATAAAGTCAGTTGATTTTTGACAAAGCTATTCAAAGAATGATAAAAGTATTTTCCAGAAAGGAAGCTGGACAACTGACTATCCCTATAGAAAAAGAAATGAAATATCTAATATGATACACACATTTTAATTTGAGATGGATCAAGATAGTGAAGGGGACAGAACACTGGATTAAGAGTGAGGAAATTTAACCCTGAACTGACCTTATCCTTTGTTTTTCTGGATTTTTGTTTTCTCACCTGTTAAATTAAAGGATTTATACTTAATAATCTTTTCCTTCTAACTCCCAAATTATCTCTAAATCCAGTTCTATCATACCATAGATCTCAAGTAGTCTTTTTCTTAGAGTTTTTGCACGTCTATAATCTCAAGACATGAGCCCGCACATTTTGATGCCTTGCATAAACAGAGGTGTGATGCTAGAGATGGGACTAGAGAAGTCACCTAGAGTTCAGGGACAGACTTTCTCATGACATAGGAAGCATGTGTCTGTGAGGGTGTTCTGCTTAGGACATCTGTCAGCTCAGTTCGTGACTCAATGAGTGTCCTATCCAAACACACATCTTTTATCAAAAAAAAATTACTTTCTTAGAGAAGGCAAAGGATAGTTGTAGTTGCTCTCCCTTGCAGAACTAATACAAGGAACATATCCAAGGAACTAATACAAGTCTATGGAAGGACAATACAGTAGTCCCTCTGTATCTGCAGAATATTGGTTCCAGGACCCTGCATAAATACCACATCTTTGGTTGGTCAAGTCCCTTATATAAAATGCCATAATACTTGGATATAACCCACATTTGCTCTCCCATATGCTTTAAATCATCCCTACATTACTTATAATACCTAATATAATTTACATGTTGTGGAAATAATTGTTATACTATGTTGTTCTTATTTGTATTATTTTTTATTGTTGTTTTTCTGAATGTTTTTAATTTGTGGTTGTCTGAATCCACTGATGCAGAATCCACAGATGAGGAGGGCTGTCTCTGTAGGAATACAAGCTTCTATTTTTTACATCCTCCTCTGGGCCCTGTTACTAAGCTGCCTTGGGCTTCTCATTATGGGATCCAACCTAACTTTCCCTCTGAAACCCCTTCAAAAATTCTGTTTTCTTCTGAGTTCATTTGCAAGGTCATTTAGCATGGCCTCTCAGCACTTTTAGGACTAAAAAGTTTCATAACTACCTTTTTGGTTAACCCACGTTTGTCATTCCTCAGCAGGAAATGTGCATTTTATAACAGAGAGTCTAGAGATGTCATTGCCTTATGGTAGGACTTTGAGTCCTTTTTCCCCAGAGTAGGGGAAGGATGTCGTTCAGTTATGGCCCATAACTTATACGACATAAGCAACTTCCTCCTTTACCTCTGCTCGAGACTACATACTATAGGACAAATACAGGTGATTGGTCAAGTCATGTATCTTCTTTAAACCTGATTTCCTGTTATACCTAATGCACAGAGTTATTATGAGGCTATAATATAATATATACAAAATACTGTGAAATCCCCAAAATTCTAGTCTTTCTTCCTTTCTACTCTCCATTCTATTCCTAGGTGATGTTATCAACCTCCATAAGAAGATTATTCTAAAATCCATATCTCCATTCATAATGTCTCCTGAGTTTCAGACAGAGAACTGCCATTGCTACTTAGACTTCTTTTAGATGCCCCAGGAGCCTGAATATCAAATGAAAATGTCACCTGTATAGAGTTCTGAAGCCTGAAGTTCCTTAGAGAATAATTCCTGACCAGTTCATTTACTGATTCTTTTTTTCCATGGTTCATTAGGTGTGTAGTGTCCTGGAGAGCTTAGAGCAAGAATACCGGAGAGATGAGGACTGGTGTGGTGGTCGAGATAAACTGGGGCCTGCAGCAGAGATTGACCATGTCATTCCACTCATCAGCAAACATTTGGAACAAAAGGAGGCCTTCCTTAAGGTCAGACCACATTGGCATACAAAGGCTCACACTTCAGGGCTTGTTCTTTAATCTACCTTCTCTCTTCTTTCTCTCTTTCTCTCCCCATCCCCACCCTCAAACACACACTCACGGAGCTTCATACAGGCTTCCCATACCCCTGGATTTTTTTAGCCTCTTATCTAAAGAGAGAGTTATAGAGAAAATATTAACTGGCTAACTTGAATGGTTTAAAGGTTACATGTCATACACTTATTTCTCTCTTAGCATCTCTGTATACCTAGGCAATTAGGAGACACTGTTACTATTACTATCATATTTGAATATCCTGATATCCAGTGGATGATGTTAATTGAGAAAAATACATGCTTTCACTCAGTTATGTTTGGTTTATAAAACTATTTTTTGATCGAAAGCTAGAAGGCTAGCTTTAAAATGATTTAAAATAAATTAAATTAAATTAAAATATTAAATAAATCATTAAAAATATTAAAATATTAAATATTTTAAATATTAAATATTTAAATATTAAATATTAAAAATATTAAAATAAATCATTTATAATGGATGATGCAAAATGTAAGCCAAGAATTAAAGAAATAACTTGACACCCTATTTATTAATTATTCTAGCCCGTAAATATAACACTATTTATTCTCTGTATTAAAAGAGGAATGCCCTGTTGGTGGATTATAGGAGAGCCCTGGCTTCCTGGGTGGAAGCGCAGTACTACTCCCCACAGACTTTTAAGTGGAGTAGGAGGTCCTCCAGGATTGCCTTCCTCCAGCCTTTGATCTTCTTTCTGACTGGGTCCTCTGCGTTCAGGCTTATCTATAGGCTCCACTTGTTCTCACATTTCTTGCTTACATGTTCTATTTCCTCTCAGGTTTCTGAAAGTAAGGAAGAGAATTTTTAGACCCCAACATATTGCCATTGATTTTATTCAATTCTGTAATTAACTGCCTTTCTTTTATTACGGATTTTCTCTCTTTGACTGCTTCTTTGACTTTATTTTTATTCTTCTTAAAGCTGGCCCACATTCTTCCCATCTGTCTGGTATCATTTCCACCTGTATTGGTTACACCCCTTAGTGATCAGGTCTCACTAGTAAGATTAAATGGAAATTCTTCTGTACAGGGCTTGTGATGAGTTTTAACAGATTCACCTACTACCAAATGAAGTTTAAAACAAAATAATTTAAGTAGAGCTTGTAAATATTTTACATAGAGTTATAAAGATATTTCTTCATCAAATTAAATTATTTCTTTGTAAGCAGAAAAAAATCTTCTGGTTTGATGTTTTCCATGTGTTCCTAAAACCATAGTAAGAAACTCCCTATCGTGATGGGAATTATATGCCCAGTAAATAAAACATGGAGCTCTCCATTTGTGTTTATTAGTTGATACATTTGAGATTCTTTAGCTTTAGACACCATCAGACTGTCCTGTTCATGAGCCTCAGAATTTGTGGACTTACCAGTAAGCTTTTACCACAGAGCTCTTTGTTGCTAATTTTTTCTTTTTTCTTTATTTCTTTATTTCTTCCTTCTTTCTTTCTTTCTTCTTTCTTTTCTTTTCTTTTCTTTTCTTTTCTTTCTTTCTTTCTCACTCTGTGACCCTGGCTAGAGTGTCATAGCATCATCATAGCTCACAGCAACCTCAAACTCTTGGACTCAAGCTATCCTCTGGCCTTCACCTCCCAAGTAGTGAGAACTATAGGCACCCAACACAATGCCTGGCTGGTTTTAGTAGAGATGGGGTTTTATTCTTGCTCAGGCTGGTCTCAAACTCCTGAACTCAAGTTCAAGATTGCCTCCCAGAGTATTAGGATTATAGGCATGAGCCATTGTACCTGGTGGGCTAATTTTTTATATAACCAGAAAGTTACATCATTTTCAAATTATATTTTTATTAATTATATGATATATTGAGTAATTATATAATTTTAACCATGTAATTTATTGGATCAGAGCCTAAATATACAGAAGTTTTAAAAAATAATAGTTTTGCCTAGAGATAAATTAATTCTGAAAACTATGCATTAAAAATTAGTATGTTAGCATATGTTATTTCATGATCAGAAAAAAGTACTTTTTAGGGAAATTAAGAAAAGAAATATGTGGGCTTGAGAGAAACTAAAAATAATCTTGTCAGTAGTCCTGGTTTCTAGATCTGAGTTAGTCCCTGACTTCTGCACTTTCTGGGCCTTGGCCTTGTCCATTGGTACAACAAGGAGGAAACCTGCCCTCTACCACCCACAGCTAATGTGAATCTTAAAGGGGCTGGTGTAACAGCTCTTAGTCCTTTATGAAAATCAACATTTCCCAGCAACAGGATGCTTATTAGTGTTATTTAGGTAAGGGAGACTTAATGAACACAAAAGTTTGAAAAATGTTGGTAATTCCCATTTAGATTTGAAGTGTATAGTTAATAGATGTGTTTACCTGTTTATCTTGCTCAAGTCTGAGTCACACTAATGCAAAGTGGGTTTGTATTCCCTGGGCTCACACTAGTGGTCATATATGTATAAGAGGCATTCTGATAGCAGAGGAAAACCAGCCTGAGAATGAACATTAGTAATGCCAAGTCAACATGTAAGTAGTCAAGGGATGGCTGATTTCTGAATCTTATCTGACATGGAAAAGGGAAGGCTTACAAGGGTCAGCCTCCTAAATTGGAGTCGGGGTGTCCATGAGCCAGATGTATCCTCTAGAGCTCTTCTCCTTCTGGATTCCTCCAGAACACTCATCCCCATGGAATCCTTGAGCCTCTTACAAAGTGGAAAGAGGGTTGGATTCCATATACCTGCTGGGGGTAGGGGCCTCACACCTTTGTCTCCCTCAGGCCTGCACCCTTGCACGGCGGAATGCTGAGGTGTTTCTGAAGTACATCCACAGGAACAACGTCAGCATGCCTAGTGTCGCCAGCCACACTCGGGGACCTGAACAACAAGTGAAAGGTCAGTGAGAACCTGCTGGGCCTCATGACACTCCAGCAGCCGGGACTAGAGACCCACCCCTCCCCGTAATGCAGTGTATATGTAGTCTTCATGCGATCTCAACTCCCCTGGTTCTTCTCCTTAAGGAAGAAAGTATGGTATGCAATGGCATGGACAGCAGTGATTCATGATCAGTATTTTAGCATGCATCAGGATCTGGAATAGAAAAACAAGGTGAAATTTTCCCAAGCCTTTTCATTTATCTTAGAGTCTAATATAATTTTTTTAAATGAAGGAAATTGCTTCTGTTTGTAATATAGTAGCCACTAGTCATATGTGGCTATTGAGCACTTGAAATATGGCTACTGCAACTGAGGGAGTGAGTCTTTACTTGTATTTAAAACTAATTAATCTAAATGTAAATAGCCAGAAGTGGCTCATGCCTGACATACTGAACAGTGCAAGACTATGATATCTTACAGACTGGGGACGAGACACGGACTAAGAATCATAAAACCAAGCTCTAGTCCTGAATTTGTCACTTATTGCTTAAGCCTTTTGAAACTTTAATTTTCTTGTTTAAAAATGAGGGGGGTGTCTAGTCCCCAAAATGTGGTCCCCAGACCAGCACCTTGAGAGGTTCTATCACTAGAGAGGTTGTAGGGAACTCAGATTCTTAGGCTGCACCCTAAACCTACCAAGTCAGAACCTGTATTTTGGCAAGAACCTCCCACCCATCCCACCAGCCAGGTGATTTGTATGTACATAAAGTTTAGATAAGTACTATTCTAGATAATCTTTAATATCTCTGAATTCTATAAAGTCTATGATAGTATTAAAAATATATAGCCTTTAAAAATTGCTTATTATCTGACCACATTAAGCTCAAATTATCTGTGCAATTACTCTGACCATGCAGAAATAAGCCTTGGAATGGGTTAAGAATTTAACAAATGTTATGATCCTGAGGCAGAGAGGTACAGTCTTGGAGCCTGAGGCTAGGGAGGGAATGTGAGCTGACTTAGAATTGAGACAGACTTAGAGACATCATGGAAGTACCAAGTTTGGGGGGGGCATGATCTGTTCCAGGAAGAGCTTTCCTCCCTCCTTAGAGAGTTCAAGAGTTGGAAAGGTCAGAAGCCACTGGAAAGAATGAAACCTAGGAGTCAAAATTCCTACAGAGAGGAACGAGTAAGGTTCTTTTCCCACATGTGCTATTCAATTTGCAGTCAAGAGACCCGTGGGTGGCTAGCATTATGTCATCCTCTCCTTCTAGCATATTTCAAAGCATATTTCTAACTTCTAAATGCAGGCAGGGGCTTGGGTGAGGCCAGCTGCCTGCTTAAAGACCACACACCACCTACACCTTTATCAGCTGAGGAGTGACAGGCACTAGAGAGAGTAGGAGGTGCCTACATCCTCTTGGAGACAAGGCCAGGTTACTCCTCATATGAAATCTTTCAAGAAGGGGCAAAAAGGAATCCTGAAACTCTATGATTTTTACCTGATCTGAGTTGATTCTCTTAGCTAAACCATAGAGAGAGCTGCAATGAACAAAATTATAAGAAGCATAGAGATTACAGGAAACAGCTTCTCACTCCATCTTCCATCCTTGTCTGGTTGAAGCTTCCATCTAAGCAGGAACCTACAATCCCTTGTATGTCAGTTTCTTTATCACTGGTGCCATGTACTTCTGGCTTTTGTTATGGAAGCATAACTACTGCTGCATAGTAACCAAAAAATTCAGCGATGTTCACCTGAAACATTAATAGTTTAAGTGGCTGTGCATTGACTGGGGATCAGCTATCTTACCTACACATCTGGCTGGTTCAGTTCCTACACAGCAGGTAAGGTTCTTGTCTGCTCTGTGTTTATTCATTCTGGGACCTGTGTTGAAGGAGCAGCAGCAGTTACCCAGGAGTTCTTTTAGTGATGGCAGAAGTATAAGAGGAAAGGTCAAGTCCATAAGCACATTTCAAGCCCCTGCTGGGTCATATCTATTAACAGCCTATTTGCCAAAGCAAGTCAAGCTAAAGGTCAATGAGGACATGTGGTATTATACTTTACCTCTTTGGGAAGGAATTAAGAAGTTACATCATAGAGGCATGTGTGTAGGAAGGGGTGAATGACCCATTCAAGCTCTCAGCCCAAGGGAATAGAGAGGCACACACCTCTCATACCCACAGGTATGAAAACTACATAAAATCAATGAAAATTTCTAAGGGCGGGAATTGCATTTTGGGTTTTGCTATCTTTGTAAAGCACAGTAATCTGTACTTTACAGCCCTAGTAACATGGGAGACCCAAGTGACTAAAGACTTGGGCTATGAAGGCAGGCTTGGCCTAAATCTGAGCTCTACCACTATGATGTGAATGATCCCAAGCAAATTACCTTTCCTAAACTTTCTTTAAGGCTTTCTCTAAATCTTAGTTTCCTCTTCTATAAAGTGGGGATAATAATAGTGCCTACATTGTGGGGTATTGTAAAACTACATGCCTGCTGCATAGTTAATGCTTAAGAAATATCAGTTACTCATATCATTGTTGCATATTTTGTTAATATCTAATATTGTTAGCAGGAAGCAAGAGGAAGAATAATAGAATAAATTTGATTGCTTCCAGC
The DNA here is from genome assembly GCF_000181295.1 of Otolemur garnettii. Taxonomy (NCBI): domain Eukaryota; kingdom Metazoa; phylum Chordata; class Mammalia; order Primates; family Galagidae; genus Otolemur; species Otolemur garnettii. The sequence continues at coordinate 1,298,197 of NW_003852484.1, read as the reverse complement.
ATAGAACATGCTATTTAAAACACTTAAGAACTCTATCCTGTAGCCTGCTCCTCCTAGAATATCAGAAGCAACAGGAAGGGAAATAACACAGACTGAGTACTTACCATGACCTACTTGTGTTGGCCTGCACCTTGTGCATATCCTCTTGTTTAACATTGTTGGAGGTAATGTGAGAATATTTCAAAACATCATGGAAGTGTTGGCCCAGAGACAATGTGTAGACATAATTCCAGCACACCTTCCCTATGTGACTGTTTAGAAGCATTAACATTGAAGATTTGCTATTTAAACACTCCATGCACAACCTCTTGCACAGGGCTGAGAATGTAGCTCATAATATGGGTTGTCCAGACAGTGACACCAGCCCTCACTCCACATTCATCCCCTGCCCTCTTCTAGCAAGTCCTCAAGAATGACAGAAACTTCTGTCAAAGACAATCCATGCTCGTTAGACTCTGGAGGCCAATTGAGTTCATTGCTATTCTAGAAAATGATACTTCCCAAGGTCTCTTGCAAACAAGGACTAATTTTGGTGTGAAGGGGATCAGGGTTACTTATAAGTCACTGGTCCCATATTCTGCCCCGTTAATTGATGAAACCCTCCTCGACAGACTTTCCTCTAATCTCTCTAACCTTGTTCCTTTGGGGAAGTTTTCTCTGCTCCCTTTCTTCTGATGCTAGATAAATGCCACAGGGAGGCTTGATGTCACAGTCACCCAGCACCTGGGCCTCAGGGCTGAAGTGGTTGGTTGGATTCGCTCAGAGCTTCCCACTAACCAGCACCCATCTCCTCTGCCAACAGCCATCTTGAGCGAGCTCTTACAGAGGGAGAATCGCGTCCTACACTTCTGGACCTTGAAGAAGCGGCGGTTAGACCAATGCCAGCAATATGTGGTGTTTGAGCGCAGCGCTAAGCAGGTATGTTCAGAACTTTCCCTGGTTTTGCCTCCTTTCTGGGGGGTATACAGAAGCCCAGATTACCAAGACTGAAGGAAGTCTGAAAGAAGGCCACAGCAGCAGGCGGAGTAGAGATAGGAGGTGGGATGAAGAGAGGAGAGAGAACAAGTTGAAACCCTTCAGTCATTCAGCATTTGCCAAGCATTCTGTCCTGCCAAGCACTCTGTACCAGGAGCTGTCAGGAGGTGCTGGCTCGCTCACTATGCCCTGATTCACAGATGATAGTGGGCCTGGCCTATAAGAGCCCCCTTGCCAGTGGGATGTTCGTAATCAGAGGAAGGCTCATTCATAAAAACAATTACAGAGCTACCTATCAATCGAATCATGTCAGCATTTCCTGGTCCATCAAGACATCCCACCCACAAACCTTCCTTGTAGTATGACATGTTTTCCTGCCGACAGCTGCCTTTTGGGGAACTTGAGGGGTTGTTTTCTCCCATAGGCACTGGACTGGATCCAAGAAACAGGTGAATTTTACCTCTCAACACATACCTCCACTGGAGAGACCACAGAGGAGACTCAGGAACTGCTGAAAGAATATGGGGAATTCAGGGTACCTGCCAAGGTAGGAAGCCCCCCAAGCCGCTCCCCAAGTCCACTCAGCACTTCCCATTATGGCATATTTCACATTACAGAAGCAAGGGCAGCTCCTGTAAGCAGAAATGCTTGCCGGTAGTGTCAAGGGGGAAAGCTTGTCTTAGAAGCCTGAATACCCAAAGAATTGCTGCTAGACAGAGCTGCTGTATGCAGGAAGTCAACTGCTATACTCTGTGCTTCCAAATACTCCTCTTCATGCTCCACATTCTGAAATCTGCTATATTCTTTCAGACCAAATAATAAAAAGGGATGTATTCATGTCAAAATGTACATGCATGTTTGGACACCTGCACAGATCCACATATTCTTGAAATTCAAGTGGCTTCAGTAGTGCACCTTATAGGCAGGGCCAATGACACTCTGTGGGTTCACAAAGCAGGGGGGCTTCTAATTTCCTGGGCTATTTCCTTCTGGTCTCATGCCTGCTAATGAGCCAGGCTGGGTCTCTGGGAAGCAAAATATGCACAGGTGCACATATGACATCCCCATTCACACCAACAGGATGGGGAATGCTATACTAGGAGGAACTCTGTTTTTTCATCTGTTTTCACAGCCAGGGTTCCATCCAAGAACACTTGGGTTTGGATGAAAATCCTGCCTGTCTCAGTGCCCTCTTTATAGCATCCTCATCCTGGGCTCCTTGCCGTGTGGGAACCTTTCTTGGCATCACTGGTGCATACAGCAGATGCTCTTCCCAAGTTCATTTCTGCTTTTCTGGGGGTCAATGGGGAACATGTTAATACTCATGCTATCCAGAGATCCCTCTGACACTATAGCAAATGTTCCTCTAGTTTGGTGTGACAAAATTAGGCCCTCTGCCTCCTTCCTGAGCTCATCTTTCAGAAGCAGTTATGCACATTATAGATGCTATTTTATGAACTCTCAGTATTGGGGAGCCTTCCCCTATATCTTTGTGACCTTTGGGCCTTTTCATCCAATGTGAAAAGCCAGGAGCTCAAATAAGGTTCTCCTTTCAATACCAGCTAGAACAAACACCACAAAAAAGGCGGAAGATCCACTGAACCCTTTTCAAATCCAAATGAAAATGTCTTTTCAATTAACCAGTTTGTGTCTATCTGCCCCTCTCCAAATAGTGTCAATAATGAACCATTCACAGGCTGAATACATATCAGATCTACTGGTGCTTCCTGTCTACATAGGACGGATCACACCAGATGCCTAGAACTTCTTAGGATCAGAATCTGCCCATAACCAAAGCAGAAATGTGAAGAATTATTCAGTCAATTTAATTCATCCTTCCTTTGCAGCCTTCTTCTTATCTTTCTCCTCTTTTCCATTCACATTGTTATCACCCTAGGCTTTAGTCACTTCCTAATTGGGTTCCATACTTTTGGTCTTTCCTTCCTTCCAGTCTATCCTGCTCTCCATTGCTCTTCATCGTTACAACACTACTTTGGTCACATTACCACCCAGCTGAAGAACTTCGAGGATTTCCCTGTGCCTCCAGCTTAACACTCCACAACTTCAAAAATAAAAATAAAAATAAAACACTCCACAACTTCTACACCTCCCTCACTGCTATATCTTCAATTATGCTTTTATGCAGGTTTTATGCTCCAGATGAATGAATGTATTTTCTTATCCTCTGAGAGATACATCATATACTTTTTTTGTCTCTGTACCTTTTTCATTGCACTTCTCTGCCTAGAATGTTCTTCTCTTCTAGTTTGTGCTTTTCATTTATTTTTATTAAAAAATATTTTTTTAGACAGAATCTTACTCTGTTGCCTGGGTTAGGGTGCAGTGGTATCATGATAGCTCACTGCAACCTCAAACTCCTGGGCTCAAGCCATCTTCCCCCCTTACCTCCCACAGTACTAGTATTACAGGCATGAGCCACTGCACCGGGTCCTAGTTTGTGTTTTTTGGTTTTTTTGGCCGGGGCTGTGTTCAAACCCTTCACCTCCAGTGTATGGGGCCAGCATCCTACTCCTTTGAGCCATAGGCACCGCCCTAGTTTGTGTTTTTTTAAAGGAGCTTATCTTTCCACTCCAGTGCTGCCTCTTCTGTGATCCTGCATACATACCAGGATATGGTCTGTCCCAGACCTCCTCTACAGCCCTTGCTGGGTAACCTGTAAGGTACCTGCATGAACCATCTGTCCTTTAGTAATCTGTGTGCAGTGTTAGCGCCTATATGAGACAGAAAGATCCTGAAGGAAGAGAACCACACTTTTATTCATCTCTTGTTCCCCTGGTTACCTGATACTATCTTGTACATTGGAGGGAGGCTACAACCATTAGTGAACATTAAAAAAGAAAAGGAAGTTTGGATATATTTCAACAACTGCCTCCCAAAAATCTCTATTTAATATTTTTCTTGTACTTTTTCTCTATGTCCTCACTCCCTCCTAGCTTTTCTGCTCCACCTCAGTCCCACTCCCAGGAACACACCCCTTTTAACCAGCCATCTTGGGTTTTAATCTTTATAACCAATAACATGAACTTAAAAAGGAAACTAAATTAACCTTGAACCACAAGAAAGTAAACATGGTGCCCCTTATGATTGAACAGAGCAATAGAACATACTGAATTATTATACTGTACTTGAAAGAAACACATCAAGTAGAAGAAACACTGTATATAAAAAGATACTCTATATAAAACCCACAATTGTAAGATTTAAAATGATATAAAAATAGTTTGGGGAAGGATAAAATGAAAACAAAATTTTCATGTAGTGGTGTGCCTGTGAACAATCCTATTAGAAGACTACAAAGGATATTTTTCTATTTCGGGTTTCAAAATGAATAAGGGGTCAAGGGAAGCTTCATCATCTTGACATTTGGAAGAACGCCATTGCTTCTAAAAGCAAAACATACTTTTATATTCTTTTGTTTTTCATTTTTTACAATTTAGTGGTTTTTACTGTCATTCACAAGGTTATGCTATTGGCCACTGTTTAGTTTTGGAACATTTTTACCAGTCCAGAAAGAAACCCCAACCCATTAACAATCACTTCCCATTTCCCCTTCTCCTGAACTCTGGTAACCACTAATCTACTTTCTGTCTCCAGAGATTTTCCTGTTCTGACATTTCCTATAAAACAAATCATACAACATATAGTCTTTTCTGATTAGCTTCTTTCCTTAAGCATGATGTTTTCAGGATTCACACATATATCAGTACTTCGTACCTTTTTAGGGCTGGATAACATGTTATTGTACAGATATACCACTTTCTGTTTATCATTCTTTGGTTGATAGACATTTGGGTTGTTTCCAGCTTCTGGCTATTATGAATAATATTACTATATCAATTGAAATACAAATTTTGGCTCAGTGCTTGTAGCTCAGCGGCTAGAGCACTAGTCATGTACACCAGGGCTGGAGGTTTCGAACCCAGCCCTGGCCTGCCAAACATCAATGACAACAACAAAAACAAAGTAGCCGGGCATTGTGGCAGGCACCTGTAGTCCCAGCTACTTGGGAGGCTGAGGCAAGAGAATTGCTTAAGCCCAAGAATTTGAGGTTGCTGTGAGCTGTGACTCCATGGCATTCCACCCAGAACAACATAGTGAGACTCTGTCTCAAAAAATAAATAAATAAATAATTTACACACAAATTTTGGTGTGAGCATATGCTTTCATTTCTCTTATGGTGCCTCCATATTTAACTTTTTGAGGAACTGTCACAGTTTTCCAAATTGGCTATATTATTTTATACTCTCACCAGCAATATGTGAAGGTTCCGATTTTTCCATATTCTTCCCAACACTTGTTATTGTGTCTTTTTGAGATAGCTATCCTAGAGGTTGTAAAGTGGTGTTCATTGTGGTTTTAATTTGCATTTGCCACTGAGTAGTGATAATGTTAAGAAAATACTTCTTTGAGGTGGTTATTTTATCTTTGAAAATAAAAGAAACTGTGAGATAAACTGGGCTTAATTATTCTCAACAAAAGACAATTAAGCAACAGTGAAAGGGACTGGAGTCTTAGCCAAACTAAATTACATCTTCCTGGGATTCAGATAATAAGGACAGGGAACACTGAGTTTGTCAGACAGATCCTTCCGATCTGGAAAAGTAGAATCTAAACAGTTCAGACAAAAGATAGGCATAAGGCTTTTAAGAGGGATAGAGCCTATCTACTGGAAATTTTAAAGACATTTTTCACAGAAATGATCCCCTGTGAAATGAATATGAGCATATATCCCAAGAAACATGTTCACCTGGACACAGAGCTCAATATGCCTGTCTCTACAGAAAAGCCAGAAGGAAAGGCAAATATGGAAGATTATAGTGGAATTATAGGAATAATATCAAGAAGGCTAAATCTTAAAGACTTGTAAAATGTGTAAAGACAAAAGAGATTTTTGAAAGCTTTATCCAGAGAAAGGTTCATTGACTAGGAGAAGACAGTGTGATAGAAAGGAAGGGAGGAAAAGAGACAGGGGAAGGAGGAAAAGAAAAAGAGGGAAGATAGAAAAGAAGAAAGGAGGAAAAATAGAATTATTGAACCTCTCTTTTCTCAACCTCTGTCTTTTTCAGCAGATAAAATAGATTTCAGATGTTAAGGGCAGAACATTAGGGGACACGTGGAGCCCAAGATAAGTGAGCTGTCAGTTCCAGATTTCCAGGCCCAGGTGAATTATAGTCCCCAGAGTTTCCCTTTTGTTTACAAGATTATGTACATACTTCAGAGCATTTTGTTCAAGAATTGCTATAATCTGACCCCTGTTTTATTTGTCTATGTAAGTTATGGTCTTTGGTGGCAAGATTTGGGTTTCAAACTGGCTTACACTGAAAAGGGGAAAAGATGTTATATGCCTTTGTGTGAAAATAAAAAAACATAGAAGTTATGTGGCTAGACCTCTCAAGAGCCCAGAAAAAGCTCAATGATTCAGCCCTGTGGGAAGAACAAGAAATGTGGCATAGTCTCTTCCCTAGAGATGAAATCTGGGATGTTGCTCAAAACCAGGGGCAGGTCAGATAGCCACATTACCTGGTCATCTTTTCAGAGCAAGAGATCAGTGATATCTGTAGTATTTCATTGTTACTGTGATTCAGCTTCCTTCCTTCCTTCCTCTCTGCTTCCTATGTTTTCACTTCTCTGCAACTAGCCACACAGATCCCTGTCTCTACAGTTCAACAGTTCAAATTCCCATAGAAACAGCATTACTCAACCTAGCATATTGCCCCTGTCCCTATTTAGACAGAATTTTCAGGCCAGGATACCTTAAAAATCACCAGCTATATATTAACAGGCTTGCCTTCATGGGATAAGTTTTTACCTCTGATTGCATAACCTATGGCCAGGCATTTGGCAAGTCACGTGGTGCTACCAGAGTCGTTCACGTGTAAGAAACTATTTCAGGCTGCTCCCAGTGGGGGCCATGGCTACTGCTGGGCTCTCAGTGGGCTTGTCCAGTTCATAGGCCAAATTTATCATCTAATTCTTTCCAGTGTACACCCTCAACTCTTGCTGATTGAGCCTACCTAAGTCACCTCCAAACATAAGATCTGCTGGTTCATTCTCTTATTCATTTATTCATTTGACATTAGTGGTACCAATTAATAAAATATAATATGTACCTTCTAGGAGTTTGTGATGTGATGAAGGAGACACATGAACAACTCAATGTGAAATGTGCTAAAATAGAGGCATATATGTGAAACTGTGGGAATGCTAGGAAGGGCACCCCCTGCTCATCTTGTGAGAAGAAAAGGAAATGAGAGAGGCCCCTGCATTGAAAGTGAGGATGAGCAAGAGCCCTCATCAGAGTAGATGGGGCATGTGACACTCACCATGGCTAGGGTTTATGGGTATGAAGCACAGTGGAGATAGGGCTGCTGCAAAGGTAGGTGGGGCCACATGGGGAAGGGCTTGTCAATACTGCTAAATTACTGTCTCTGCTCCCCCAGGTCCCAAGCACACCTGGAACATGCTTGGTCACAAACCATTTGTTCAGTGACTCTTGAATCATAGATAGGATGCTTTAAGATATAATTTCCTCTGATAGAGCTGTTTTGGTACAGCTGCTGCCACCAGCTGGCTGTAAAACCCTGTCTTATAGGTGGAGTTACCTCATAAAAGCAGAGAATATGTATTGCCAAGACTTTTACATAAAAATTTATTTTTTCATTGTAGCATTAAAAATTATTCTTGGTTTTAAATAAATAGAAAACTGAAGAAAACTATTTTCAGGGGAAAAAAACCCCACATGCAAAAAGATGAAAGTTCTAAGAATGTCAGGTACCAATTCCCAGTGTTACTACTCTACCCTTTCATGGCTCAAGAGATGTGTCTGCTATCCGGACTTTACCTGCTTCCCTTCACACCAGAGCTCTTCTGGTCCCTATTTCCTAGCCTGGACACCAGCCTGCTGCCCTTAGATAGAATGTACTGTGTGCTGCTATGGAGCTGAGCCCTGATCTCCTTGGCAGTGCAGCAGGCAAAGCACACGCTCACCTCTCCGAAGCCCTTCCTCTTTGGCATTTCTTTGGAGGGACAGTTTATCATGGGAGGGACTATAGATGAGCCTAGGAAGGGTAGCAGGGATGGTGGAATGAAGAAAGAAAGTCTCTTCTGTCTTTTCTACAGTTGCTCCAGTGATTTTTCTGGCTCAGTTTCCCTCAACTATCTAGATTATAATATGATCCAAACTTTCCTCCAGTCTAAAAGATAACTTTTCTTCTTAGAATATTTAAATACTCTTTTCTTTCCTGGGTAGATTTTTTTTTTTTTTTTTTTGTGATGAAGTCTCAATCTGTTGCCCTGGATAAAGTGCCATGATGTCAGTCTAGCTCAAACTCCTAGCAACCTCAAACTCCTGGGTTCAAGTGATCCTCCTGCCTCAACCTCCCCAGTAGCTGGCACTACAGGCACCTGACTATAATGCCCAGCTAGTTTTTCTATTTTTAGTAGAGATGGGGCCTCGTTCTTTTTCAAGCTGATATTGAACTCAGAGCTCAGGTAATCTACCTACTTTGCCTCCCAGGGTGCTAAGATTATAGGCATGAGCTATTGTGCCCAGCCCCAGATTTTAGAGTTTGGAAATCCAGAGTTATGGTAAAGGGTGAATAGTTGGCTGCTTGTTGAGTATCTCCCTCCTTCTCATGTCCTACCTAGCTTAAGTACCACCACCCCACATTTTAAAATTCTTGCAGTGTTAACAATACTCATTTTGACATCCAATTATATAATGCCTTAAGTTATTTAACTACTCTGTGTGAAATGAACAGCTTTTTTTCTTTTGTTTACCCCCCAAGCCGTCTCCACAGCCCTTTGCACAGTGCTATGGACGGAATAGGCATCGAACAAACTCTTGTTAGAAATGTAGTTAACTCAGTATACATCAGAGTTCACCCTTACTTAATTCTGTAATAGACACCAGCTTTATTAACCCCTTTCTCCCTCTCTCTGAAATTAAAGCCAAGATCCTGGTGATGAAAGGGACAGAATTTACTCTTAAATTTGCTAGTCAGATTTCTTTACATTTTGGCGTGATGTTCAGAGCCTGCTTTAGGCTGCTACACTGAAGGGAGAGACCTAGGAACTAAGGATCAAAGGCAGAGAGGCTCTGTCATTTACTGGTGGTATGAACTTGGACCACCCTAAGCCTCTCCAAGCCTTAGTTTTTTCATCTGTAGTTGAAAAAGATGTGCAGCCACCTCCCTCCGCCTACTTCCTAAGGATTCTTTAAGACTCAAGTAAGTCTCAGATACATTAATGTACTCTGTAAACAGATAAAGCACTATAGTAATCTAAGAGATTATTATATCAGTAATAATAATAGTAATGTCTAACATTTATGGCTTATTGAGTTCTTACTGTGTTTCAGGTGTGGTTGTGAGCATTCTACAGTAGCAAGCCATTTAATACAACCTCATGCTATGGGTTCAATTAGTCCTCTGTATCTGTAGATTTGGATCCATGGATTCAACCAGCTGTGGATCAAAAATACCAAAAAAAAAAAAAAAGGATTATTGTATCTCTACTGAATGTATACAAATTTTTCTTTTTTATATTATTCCCTAAACCATACAGTATAGCAGCTACATGTATTAGGTAGCATAAGTAATCTAGAGATGATTTAAAGTACACAGGAGGATGTTCCTAGGTTATATACAAATATTGTACCCTGTTTTGTAAGGAACGTGAGCATCTGTGGATTTTGGTATTCATTGGGGATCCTAGAACCAATCTTCCACCAAGGGTTGGTATAATATTGAGGAACAACTGTGCTATTATGGTCCCTATTCTGCAGATGAATGAACTGAGGCACAGAGGGTTTAAATAATTTACTCAAGATCTCCTAGCTAGTAGACAGAGCTGGGTGCAAACCCAGGTAGTCAGCTGGTATCTATGGCTGCTATGCAGAAGGAAAGGAGGATGGGGTGAAGGAGGCATAAGAACAAATAAAGTCCAGTAACTAACTCAAAACCATCTTTTGGGCAGCAAACAAAGGAGAAGGTGAAGCTTCTGATTCAGCTAGCTGACAGCTTTGTGGAGAAAGGCCACATTCATGCCACGGAGATAAGGAAATGGGTAACCACGGTGGACAAGCACTACAGAGACTTCTCCTTGAGGATGGGGAAGTACCGGTACTCCCTGGAGAAAGCCCTAGGAGTCAACACAGAGGTAGGCATGGGGTGTTGTCCACTGGGATGTCTTCCCTGCTTATCTCCATAGGCACCACTGCCATTGTGGCCATAGAAGGAAGGCATATTTCCAGAGCAGTCCTTCTGAGCTGGCGACCCCTACACACTTGCCTTATGTGGTTTCTAGTGTGGAGGTGGGTCTTGCTGATCCCTTCATCTCCTGCCCCCATAATTACTATTCTATATATTGTAAAGTGGGCTGCTCTGGAGTGGATCCTGTGGCTATGGAACAGAAGTTTTTCTCTGTGCAGCCTTAATTATTGACTTGGAGGACTAAACCCTTTATCTTGACTCTGTCAGTTCCATCTTCCACCCAATTATGTTAATCAGCAAATGACTAGAATTCCCAGAGTATGTGTCCTAGTGCTCTTTCAAGAATAAGGGATGGAGTATGTACAAGGGCTATTTGATGATTCAAGTGAAAAGAGGCACTCTTTGCCACGAAGCAAGAGGAGACTTTTAATCTCTTCTTTATAATAGGGGTCATTAACCTATGAATTAAGAGCTAAATACAGCCTGACAATTTAATCCTAGAACTTCTAATTCTTAAATCTCTAAATAGGCTCATGCTCTGAAGTAGAGCAGCCTAGAGAGTGACATGGTCAAACCTCCTAGAGTTGAGGCAGCTAATGCCTCCCCCAGGCCTTATTCTGTGAGCTTTTTTCCTAGGGACTTCCATCATATATAAATACCAAATGGTATAAGCGGGGGTGAGCAGTTAGAAATTGAAATAAGTGGGGCAGTTAGAAAGTTCAGTCATTGTTCTATCATTTAGCTTTCTATTTCTAATGGAAATTGCTTTAAATAAAATTGTTTAAATAAAAATATTTGGTTTGATTAGTTTCCTTTGATAAAGGAGAGGGCTTTAAAAAAAATCTTTGTATGTTTTTCACATCCATTTTAAATGGCTAAGAATCACTCTTAGATGTAATTTATGTATTGGTATTTAGATTTCATCAGGGCCAATGGCCTTGGGGAAATAGACATATAATTATCAAATGTGTTCATTGTTTTGTCTTGCTGTGGATATTAGCACTGAACATTTGACTGAACATTTTATATCTTTCTTACTTGAAAAAAAAATGATCCCATGAAAAAGAGTACTGTGGGTGGGAATTCATAGGGTCCTCGATCTTTTTATCTGTTACCATTATATCTTGCTTCATTTTTCCTCTTTACCATGTCCCCTACCTTGGTGAGTTGCTTTCCCAAAGCCTTTCCAAGGTCTGGGACCTCTGTGACCCCTTTGTGTATAGGATAACAAGGACCTGGAGCTGGACATCATCCCAGCAAGCCTTTCAGATCGTGAGGTCAAGCTGCGGGATGCCACCCATGAAGTCAATGAAGAGAAGAGGAAGTCAGCCCGGAAGAAAGAGTATGTGTCCTGCCTGGCCAGCCGGCTCCTCATGCCTGCACCTGGTTTCCACTGCCACTCGCCTACAGTGGGTAGAACCAGCAGGCACAGTGTTTCCACTGAGAATATGGGTTTCCTCGGAAGACTTCTAAAGTCTCTCTAATCTGTCCTTCACTTGAATTCTCCAGTAAATTACTAGAAACAAAACAAAATCTTCCTTTTAAATCATCAAATTTCACTGCACTATCTCAAAACTTGACATGGCCCAAACCAGGTATCTTTTCTCTTCCTCCTAACTTCCTAATTCCTATCAACAGTGTGACTGTCCTGGTTTCCCAGCCTTGAAGCTGTGAAGTAAGCTGTCACTTATCACTCTATTCCTGAAGTCAGTCCTTTCTTCAATTTCTTTCATCACCTCTTTCTTCCCCGTAGACTTCTGTCTGTGGCCCTCATCACTGGAAGTCTAGATGACCTGCATAAATTCCCCCTATCCTTCCTACTCATGCTGCAAGCCCTGCCCTATCTGTGTTCATACATCATAATGCCAGGTGACTGTTCTGAAGGAGCATTCTATCACGGCTAGTACCAATGCCCTTCTTGCTGCCACCACTAGATAAAGTACCTTACACACATCTCTTTTTATCTTCCTATCACTTCTCTGAGGTAGCTATGATTATTTTCATTTTACATTTGAGAAATAAGACTTGGAAAATCTGAGCAACTTTACCCAAACCACACAGATAATGAAGCCATAATTTAAACCAGCTCTGACTCTTCACCACTCTGTGTTTCATTTCCATTGTGTTTCTCATTAGCTCCAAATTATAAATTATTTTATACTCCCCTGGAATAATGATCAAACTCTTCAAAGTGCTATCATTTGGCCTCTCCTGAGTCAGTCTTATTCCAAGGTACTTTTCACCTGAAATGACACACTTCAGACAGACTCATTGACTTCTCTCACATCTAAGATCAAGTTGTTCATGCAGTATTCTTAGCCTAGAACTCTCTCTTTTTTGTTTTCCCTTCCCTGTTCATTTCTGTTGTTCTTTTATCTGTTTAGTTTTATTTTGCCCCCTCTAAGTCCTATTGATTCTGTAAAAGCCAGCTCATAGTCTTTGCCACTATAAATCCTTTGTCTACAGTCTTCACTGTCATTGGTCCATCCTTTTCTGAACTCCTGTATTTCTTTTCTATACTGATTTCCATTTTACTTATTCTGCTGATTCCTGAGCATTTCTCTCTAACTAGATTATAAACTTCTTGAGGGCAAAGAGGAGGGAGACTTTTTATAGTCTCTTATCTGAACGAAGGGACTAAGAGGTCAATAAGATAACATGATTGATGAAAAAAAGGTTATAGGATATAATTGGACATATAAATTGAAACCTTGAAGGAAGGGTTATCTAAAATCATGGAACATTAAGAATCATAGTATCAGTTTCCTTCCCTGAAGCTGAGGGATTTACCACTGAGCTAGAAGAAAGTAAGGTTTGCTCTGGGAGGTGTTCCGATGCTAAGTAGCCCCTCTCTTGACTTGGCCCAGGTATTTAGATTTCAGGATTTTTGCCTGGGTATCAAAAGAAAGGAAAAGTTCTCAGGAACTGGTCCAGTGAGTGAATTGTAGAGGTCAAGATGTAAAGCTGCCACCTAAATTTATTCCCAGGTCAGTAGTGATCCATAAGGAGATGAGGCAAAGGAACATTGACATGAAGAGAGTAGAGGATGCTGAGGTTCATACATTTTGGAAGACCTGAAGTTGCCTGAGATTTTCATAAATTAGACTCTGTTTTCTCAGAATAAGAATGGACAGGGAGCAGAATCTACTTAGTGGGACCAATTTATCAGGAGGTTCCTGCTCTGTTCTTGATTATCTCAGCTCTAGGCTCAGAAATTCCTACCAGGGAGGCAAAATAAACATTTTACTTCTTTAGTAGGTAACTGCTTAGCCATATTTCACACTAATCAGGGATGTACAGGGCATTGGACAGCTGAAACAATGGACTGTGCCAACCTAACAACCCATTTCTTCACTCTCTGCTTCCTTTATGTTACAAAGCCACACATTCACAGAGATTTCTGAAGGGCCTAATGAAGAATATTTTGAAAGACTCTGTTGGGTAATGCTAGGAAAAAATAGGATATCCTAAGATTAAGAAGCTCTATGCAATTTCTTTTATCAAAATGAGGTAGAACCTCAGGTCCCTTGGAGCCAAAGAAACTAAAGTTGGTCTGTGAAGTCACAGCTTTTTTCATATGAGAGCTGCTGCATATAGGACTGTTATAACAAAGAACCACAAATTGGGTGGTATAAACAACAGAAATATGTTGTCTCACAGTTCTGGAGGCTAGGAGTCTAAAATCAAGATGTCCATGTGATAGATTCCTAATGAGGGCTGTAGAGAAGGAGGCCTCTCTCCTTACTTTGTAGATGGCTATTTTCATGATCATCCATCATTCTTCTGGAATAAATGTCTATTATCAGTTTCCCCTTTCTATGAGGAAACCAATCATATGGGATTTGGGGCCTACCCATACCAGTATTATAATGACTCTATTTCCAAATAAAATGAAAATCTGGGGTACTGTGGTTTAGTACTTCCACATATGCATTTGGGGAACGCATAATTCAGCCCATAATAGGGGAATGAAGAGACTACAGTGGCCAAATCTTCCTCTCAGGTTCTTCCTGAGATACCAGATAGCCAGACAAGCTTAATGGATGGGTAGAAAAAAAAATAAAATGGGGTAAGGGGTAGGAGAGAGAAATTATGAAGAAATATAGGTAATCCTGCAGAAAGCAGAAGGGAGAAAAAGACCAATACCTAAGGAAAACTTAAAGTAATAAAACTAAAGACAAATTTTTAAAGCCCATCAGTTTATGATCCTCTGATCTCCCCTCTTTCCTAGTTTCATTACAATCATTTAATCACTGAGTGTTTATTTAGGACCCACCACGCACCAGGCACTTTGCTTTCATGGATTTATAGCATCCTTTTGGCCATCCTATGTGGTCAGCTATTTCATAAGTAAGGAGTCTGAGGCTTCAAGAAGCAATTCCTACCTCTGGTAAATGACAGAGTGGTAATTCAGTTTCTCTTTGTCTGACTTACAAAACTCTTGGAAGTCCTATTCTACTAACAGAGTAAGAATCAGAAGATAGTGGCTAATTAACTTCCGCAAAAGAGAATTTTTTGGATCAATGCTTTCATTTCAATAGAAAGGCTACTGCCAGAACAATGCATTTTACTTTAAGGAAAATCCTACCAAGATAAAGGTCCAGGAAAAGATGCTTTTCATTTAATATTTCATGTGAAATTTCCATCAGGAGATACTTTAGAAACAAAATTTCTCAAAATTTTCACGTGCTGGTACACGTGGTAATAGGGGTTTTCATTATAAACTAAATGAAAACTGACAAAACAAAGGAAAGATAAATGTATAAATATATAGTTTTGCTAAATGCCAGCTAGTAAGTACCATTTCTAATAAAAATTTATGGAAGAAAAAAATGAAGTAGATATACTACAGTGAAGCCATGCATCATAAGTTTAACAGTCACCCAAGTACATTGTGTGGTTTAGGGGCAAAGGAGGAAAAACCCTCTCCTCAGAGGTGCGTAGCGCGTGCTTCTCTGTGTCAGGGACCGAAAAGCAGCCATGTAGCACTGCTGATTTATACTATGTTTATGGTTAACCGCATGCTCAGCTTTATACACACTGTTGTTTTTTGGTTTTTGTTTTTTTTCAAGACAGTCTCACTGTGTCTCCCTCTGTAGAGTGCTGAGGTGTCACAGCTCACAGCAACCCCCCAGCTCGTGTGCTTAAGCGATTCTCTTGCCTCAACCTCCCAAGTAGCTGGGACTACAGGCACCTGCCACAACACCTGGCTACTTTTTGGTTGTAGTTGTCATTGTTGTTTGGCAGTCCCTGGGCTGGATTCAAACCCACTAGCTCCAGCGTATGTGGCTGGCACCCAAGTTGCTGAGTTACAGGCGCTGAGCCTGTTTACACTGTTTTGATATAAACAAGTCCCATTAAAAATAGTGTCTAGGCCAGGTAGCATCTAGGCCAGGCACAGTGGCTCATGCCTATAATCCCTGCACTTTGGGAGGCCAAGGCAAAGGGATCTCTTGAGGCCAGAAGTTCAAGACCAGACTTCTGATCTCTTGAACTAGAAGTTCAAGATAGGCAACATTGTGATACCCTATCTCTACATTAAAAAAAAATTAATTAGCCTAGTATAGTGGTGCATGCCTATAGTCCTAACTACTCAGGAGGCTTAAGTGGGAGGATTATTGGCTTCAGCTCAAAAATTCCAGGCTAGAGTGACCTTTGATTGTGCCACTGTACTCCAACCTGAACAACAGAGACCCTGTCTCTTAAAATAACAAAACAAAACAGTGCAATGCTAATATTCTGGGTGAAGGGCACACTTACTATCTTGACTTAAAACGTATGAAAGTAAATTATGTAACCAAAATTGTTACCTTGTAATTGTACCCCTGTAATATTCTGAAATTAAAAAAAATAGTGTCTAAATGATTAATAGGATAAATCTAGGTCAGAGGTCAGCAAGCACAGGCTGTATTTGACCCACTAACTATTTTGTATAATCTATAAACTAAAAAAATTTTTTATAATTTTAAATCATTGAAAAAAATCAAAAGAATATTTTATAATATGAAAATGAGATAAGATTCAAATTTCATTGCTCATAGTTTTGCTGAAACTTAGCCACTCTTATTTTGGACACATTATCTATGGCTTTGTTCACACCACAGCAGCAAAGCCGAATGCTTGTGGCAGAGACTGAATGGCCCACAAAGATTGACTATGTTACTCCTTACAGAAAGAGCTGCTAACCGCTGATTTTAGTGGTGTCTTAGACATTTCCTGAATTTGCAACCTAGTTTAATTTGCAGAACTGAGAACTGTTTTGGTGTAAGTATGCAAACTCTACAGAACAGACATCATCATTCTAGGAGCTGTAAGAGAAGTGTAGGAAGCTGAGGTTCAAGCTGTCTAGTCGGCAAGATAGAATATGGATGGTCCTGCATGCCCGTGCCCACATGCAGCTGTGAACATATGCACATCCACACAGGATCACAAGATGGTAGGACTGTGGCGGAAAGGGAGAGGGTATGGAACTAGTAGAGCATAGACATGCTGAAGGGATAGAGGGCAAATGATTAGGGTAAGCATGACTCACAGGAAGATTGTCATAGGAAAGGGAAGGATCTTGAAAGGAAAAACATGGTAAAGCAGAAAAATAGGACATTCAAGAATGTCATAAATGCTGTGGTTGGAGGCTCGGCGCCTGTGGCTCAAGTGGCTAAGGCGCCAGCCACATACACCTAAGGTGGCAGGTTCGAATCCCCAGCCCAGCCCGCCAAACAACAATGATGGCTGCAACCAAAAAAAAAAATGGCCAGGCGTTGTGGTGGGTGCCTGTAGTCCCAGCTGCTTGGGAGGCTGAGGCAGGAGACTCGCTTGAGCCCAGGAGTTGGAGGTTGCTGTGAGCGTGATGCCATCGCACTCTACTCAGAGGGATAGCTTGAGGCTCTGTCTCAAAAAAAAAAAAAAAAAATGCTGTGGTTGGAAGGTGAAATTTGAAGGAGGGGAGGCATTATCTCTATCACAAACTAAAAGCCCATTTGTTTCCCTCTAGATTCATTATGGCCGAACTACTCCAGACAGAGAAGGCTTATGTAAGGGACTTACATGAGTGCTTGGAGGTGAGTCTTGTGGTAATCAGGTCACAGCTGCATTAGAAAAATAATATCCTTGCCAGCAATGGGTCCTCAAGAAAAGCTTGGTGCTCTTGGTCTTCTTTCAGAGAGGGATGAATATAAAAGCCAGCCAGAGGAAATCTTTCTCCTAGTGTCAGTAGTAATTGCAAGGGTGTTTAAAGTGCTTTGAAAAGAAAGTTTAAACTTTCTCAGACTGGAGATAGACCTATGGGGGAAAAAAAGTATATATCGTACTTCAGTTCAAAATAAAACATAGTCCATGAACTTAAACTGAGTCTGAAAATCTGTATCTCTCTCCTTCCCAACTCACATGTGCTCAGCTCCACACACATTGAATAAACATGAAGAAGACTGTGGGGTTTGTGTTCTTGCTCAAATTCAGGATAATGAAATATTTGGGTCTGTTTCTTTCTTTTTATGTAATACCTCACTTTTAAACTCTACATTTCCCAGTCAAGTCTCACCCCACAAATTTGAGGGCCTGTTTGTTTTCATCTGTGTTTTATGTGGCAGGACTTGCCAGTAATGAAAGTGTTGCTGTCTTGCAGACCTACCTGTGGGAAATGACCAGTGGTGTGGAGGAGATCCCACCTGGGATCCTCAATAAAGAGCATATCATCTTTGGCAACATCCAGGAGATCTACGATTTCCATAACAAGTAGGTTGGTGGAGGGTTTCAGAGGAGTGTACTTGGGGCCATAAATACCAGACACCAGGGATTCCCACTAAGTAGATCAAAGTGGATTGATACATCTTGCCTGGTGAAGTCTTACCTGGTCAGTTTTCTAAGGCAGTTGCTATCAGAGTTTTTCCTTACTCACCACCCCTTTTTCTGCAATTGTCCAAAGTCCTTAGTGGAACGTGAAGTCAAGTATTCTGCAGTGTTCCAGCCCAGTTCTCCTCGGGGACCTACCTGGCAGCATCTTTATGTACCTAATCAGAATGATTATCAGGCTTTAAGGAAATAAAAATAGCTTCTGCTTCTTAAGTCTTGTGGGAAATCCTGACATTCATCTGAAGCTAACCATTCTGCCTTGTGGTCTTGAATTTCAAATCCCATTGAAGTTTTTTTCAACCTAAATATTTCGTCTATCCCCACCTCATTTTACATTTTTTGACAGCTTGGAGGGGAGAACATTAACTGATACTCTGTTTTGTTGAAACAAATATACCCATAGCATCCTAAAACCTCACAACTCATTTTTTCCAGCTTCCAACTTGATTTAAGACTGATGTCCATAGCGTACAAAACAATATGTTCCTATTAACAGAGGGTCAGCAAGAAAATTGGTGTGATCAGTTATGTAACCAACTAATGGGAATAACTGTTTCCAAAATATAAAATAGAGGGAATCTCAAGACACAAGAATGTTGGCATAAAGTCCTAGAGCTCTTTCAGGGCCCTGCTGCGGAGAAGCGTTATGTTGGGTGAGGTCAGCTTTTCCTGAGCTGAGTAGGCAGGCACACTAGAGATAGAGGAGCAACTCTCAGAGTTCTCCAGGATGCCAGGCACATAGATAGGTATAGCAGCTGCCTCGAGGCAAAACTCTGAAGCATTCTACACCTCAGCTATCCAGTGCTGTAAGCCACTAGGCTATTGAACCCCTGAAATGTGGCTAGTGCCACATGTGCCACATGTTAACTTTAGTTCATTTTAATAATTTTAAATTTAAATAGCTGCAAGAGGTTGCCATATTGGACATCCCAGCTCTAGAAAATGTGTGACTATGTGTTGAAAATGACTAAGAAAGAAGTAAGAGGGTGCAGAAAGATTTGGGGCTCAAAAAGGTCTAAAGCAGGGGTGTCCAACTTTTTTTTTCTTTTCTTTTCTGCCATGCATTGAAAGAAAGCGTTGTCTCGGGCCACACATTAAATATACAAACACTAACAAAAGCTAATTAGCCAAAAAAAAAAGAGGAAAAAAAGGTTCTTGCATACACCACCAATAAGCAAAAAATGTCCTCATGAAATCAGCATACAACTGGCTGACAAGCTGGACTCCCCTGGAAAGTCTAACTAAGGGGTGGACATTCACTCTCATCATCTCCTGATGATTAATCCTTGTATGTCATCAAGTAGCATCAGTTTAAAGAGAACATAAAGTATATAGCTCTCATGACATGTTAACCTCGTCAGATTATTACAGCAGTAAATTCTAGGGGGAAACATCTCCTGACTTTTTGGAATACTTAATAAAACTTGCCAGAACTTTTTTTTTAATCACATATTTTAACACTCCCCATTTGGTTTGTCTGGAAATCTCCAGACATCAAAATAGTCTGTTTTCACGATTATCATTATTAATAAGATCCCAGTGAAAGCATTCCTGATCACTGATCCCACTCCCACCATCTGAGCCCAATCCAGTACCATCCCCTCTCCTCAGGATAGCTGAGAAGATGTCAGACTGGCAGATGGTAAGTCACATTGCTTTACTTTTCTGACTTACGATCTCTGGGATTTAGTCAACAGATCTCATTTTCCCCATATTCTTATCAGATTGACTGAGCATGGACACTTAGTGATCACAGCATGCACTTCTTTTTTTTTTTTTTTGAGACAGAGCCTCAAGCTGTCTTCCTGGGTAGAATGCCGTGGCATTACAGCTCACAGCAACCTCCAACTCCTGGGCTCAAGCGAGTCTCTTGCCTCTGCCTCCCAAGTAGCTGGGACCACAGGCGCCCGCCACAATGCCCGGCTGTTTTTTGGTTGCAGCCGTCATTGTTGTTTGGCGGGTCCGGGCTGGGGATTCAAACCCGCCACCTTAGGTGTATGTGGCTGGCACCTTAGCCGGTTGAGCTATAGGCGCCGAGCCAGCATGCACTTCTTGAGAGCCCAGCTTTTGCCAAATCAACCTATAAGGGGAAAGAATATTCATTTCAAAATTGACTAATCATAACCAAATATTTAGCTTAACCATGCCTCTTATTCCAGTTCCATGATATCACTCTAGTACATTTTATAGTTTTTTATTTTTGTTTTATTATTTGTTTCTATATATTTAGGGGTTTCAGTGCGATTTTGTTACATAGATATACTGTGTATTGGTGAGGTCTGAGCATTTAGTGTACCCATCACCTGAATAGTGTGCAGTGTACCCAATAGGTAATTTTGCATCCTTCACCCCCTCCCACCTTTCCACCTTTGGAGTCTTCACTGTCTGTTATTCCATTCTGTATGACATGCACACCCCTAGATTCGTTCCCACTAAGTGAGAACATGCAGTATTTGACTTTCTGTTCCTGAGAAATACTTCGCTTGGGATAATGGCCTTGACTTCTATCCAAGTTGCTGCAAAAGACATTATTTCATTCTTTTTATGACTAAGTAGCATTTCCTGGTATATATACCACATTTTCTTTATCCACTTATTAGTTGGATTTTTAAATAGCTAAAAATCTACCTGTGAGTTACAATATATAGTTCTAAGAAATGCTTTAAAATGAACAAATCAACTTAAACCATGTAGAATGCTACATTCTTTAAATAGAAGAATAAATATAGTATCAAAAACACAGCTACCCAATACATGCTATCTATTTAGAACATTATGAAGCAGAAAGAAAATAAAAACTAGCCTCTGAGCATCCAGAAGAGATATCGCATGCTTGTGCTTTCACAGAAACAGCTTTCCTCCCTAACAACCACTTTTCCTCTAATTATGTAGTTTCCAAGCCCACAGCAATTTAGGAGCAGCAAATAAGAATCAAGACCTTGAGTGAGTATTTGGAGACCAACAGCACAAAGTGAGACCTGACAGAGAAGAAAACAGATAAAATGGGGGGAAGAATGGTGATTGAACCAGAAAAATCTTAGTGGTCAGGGACTACTCAAGAGTGTATTGGCACAAACCATTCTATACCCCAACAATAGAGCCCAACCTCATGTATTCCAGTATAGCATAATAATTGATGTTAATAATAGCTCTGAATCATTAATATAGTCTGCACTAAAAGCAGGGAACTCTATAATGCATTTAGAAAGCTATCAACTAAAAAAATTAATGTTATAAATCATCCACAATTTAAAGGAATGTCTAAAAAATCAAACTTCATATTAATTTCCTAGAGGACCCAGGAGCTAAGGCTTTACTGTAGTCTTAACATATGCTTTCAGCTTATGTCATACAAATTTTGATTAATGGAGAAAACACATCTCTAAGATCTATAATAAATAAGAGATAAAATAGCTATTAAACTAACTTAAAAATGCAAAAACTATAAACTCCATAAAGGACCATGTCTTTCAATGGATAACTATATGCCTGTACATAGTAAACTTTCAGGATATATTTTCTGGGTAGATAGATAGATGAATGAACAAACTAGAAATAAAATTACAGTTTGAAGATTTATGGCTAATGCCATTCAAGTCATAATTCAATCTTTTGTTTGTGAAAGTCTCAAGACAGGGAAAAGCATTACATGTCATTTTTCCCTCATCCCTGTCAGAACCTTATGGAACAACAAAATAATTGAATTTCTGAATGAAAGAGTTTCTTGAAGCTTCTTAATGGGAGGACTATATAATTGTCTTAACACCTGTTCATTCTTCAGGAATACTTCTCAGAAATGGTCACTTCTTAATCTGGAAAAATCAAAGATTTTTTTTTAATTCCAGTTGTTTGTACATTTCCAGAGTTGCAATTAAGTCCTATCTAACAGACAAACATGCTCCCCTCATTTTTAGCACTTTGATCAGTGTTATCCGCCTCCACACCAGAGAGAGGATAGAAGGGAGAAAGGAGGGAGAAATACATGTCTTGAGAGACTAAAAGAAGGGAATTGAGATTGACACCACCTAGCTGAGTCACTAGGAAGTTTTATGATGAATGTGTTACATATATCAGGTAGGTAATCTTAATCTCTCAAAAATGGTGTCACTTTGAAAAATGGCAACCAAGATTAGTTTTCTGTTTCTCTCTTACTCTCGTTCTCTGTGTGTGTATATCTGATTTGTCTCAAGGACCTTTATGTTTATAGATACTGAATGGAGAAATTCCCAAGCCCCCCAATTTTTTTAAAGAACAATTCAATATCTAGAAATTGATACATTCAAGCCATGGTTTTAACACAAATGGGCGGTTGAAGTGGAGTGATGCTGTTTTGCCCTGCCCTCCCACTGTCCCATTTAGCACTACTTCTCTTTTTAATAGAACTAGATATAAAGATCATGACTTTTACTTACCTACACAAGACTTAGACACATTCTATTGTGTTTTTCTGAGCATTCCTGTAGCACTCAGACAAGAGAGTCTGTTCCATAAATAGGTCCCCCAAACAGTAATATTAATAGCTTTGTTAGTACAATCTCCCCACTTTACCTAACGTACAACTTGTAATTCAAGAAAATAATTTCTCAGCTTGTATTGTTAGATTTGCAGCTTTGGTAAGGACAGCTTTCTGCTTAAAATGCTCACCACCTGAACCTCTTTCTTTTGAGTTACTTGGAAATATGGTTGTGTGTGAGTCGGAACAATAACATTTCTATAAAGTCCATACTGCCAGGGCCCAGAGAGTCCTCTTAACCATAAAGTATAGCCCTTTTCATTTATAGATAAGGAGAGTGAGATCCATAAAGGAGCCAGCATGTGACATGCCCCTCTCATTCCTTAAAGATCAGACATTAGATTCCAGGGATTGTCTCTCCCCTTTCCCCATTCCATACTCCACCAACTGTGGCTGCCAAATATGGCTAGTTTATCTCATAGCTAAGCAGATTCTAGGTAGATCCCTAAATCTGACAAACATTTCTAGCTGTGCCCCTGAAATCCATTTTCAGCAAAGATTGGAATGGCAAGTTGGGGGCCAAGAACTGAGGCTAGATACCCCTCTTGCATACTCCCTCCCTCCAAGCCTGGCCAGAAGCTATTAGATTGGACCTTGGCCACTAGCCACTGTATTCCCAGGCTGGTGTTAACTGCTCAAGGCTGAGGGATCAGGGCCCAGGCTGTGTAGGAATGAAATGGGGGTCCTGGTCAGGCCAGGCTGGCCAGGAGCAGTAGGTGGTAAGCAATAGGAATAAAGGCAAAGGGGAAGAGTGGGGTGCTCCAGTGAGTGATGGAACCACAGCCACATCTCAGTCATCTTCCCAGAGCATCTCTTCCTGGGCTAAATCCAGTGATGAATCAGACCCAAACTCTGCCCTCTGAGTTCCATTTGTGCCTACACAAATGCAGTTCAAGAAGCAGAGAAAATAGCTCAATTGGAGCAGTAGGAAAGGCCTTCTGGAAAAGGGGGCATTTGAGATAGTATTTAAATAATGAGTGGGATTTTTATAGGCAGAGACAGCTTCCTGGATAGTAAAGTCTGAACAAAATCCCTTTTAGGGAAGAGTGATGAAGTCTGGCTGTGAGGCTGAGAGAGACAATGGGGAGGAATTGATGAGTGAGACTCAGCCCTGTGTTGTGGAAGTGGGGGGAGAGGTACTGCTGTCACTGTCAGGGTACCTTAGTGAGGTTGAGGGGGAAAGGAGAGATGGTGGGTAGAGGTGTCAGAAATAGGTAGGGAGGACACAAAGGAAAGGAGGGCAAAGTTTAAGTAAGGTAGGGAAATGGAGTGAAATACCTAGATAGAGAATACTGAGGTGGTGGATAACTAGGGGGAACATAGAGACAAGGAGTGAGAGAAGCAGTAGAGCCGGGGATGGATAAATAGGTAATCAGATAAGTAGGTAGATCAGTAAGAGAGAGGCTCTGGGGGGGGGGGGAGGAAGAAAGGAGGAGAGGGAAAGAGATAGATAAAGACCTAGCCCTTCCTGGGGCTACCATCCTGGTGCAGGCAGGACAATGAGCAACATGGTGTTTGTCAAACATCTTTGATCATGAGCCAAAGAAAAAGATTGTCCATTATGCCCTGATATACACATGCTTATATATTATATATAAATGGGAAATTAAAAGTTGCTAAACAACACCCTCACTATGATATTTTGTGTTAGGTTCGATTTCATCCTCCCCCTTTCTTTTCATGCTGGTTACCACTCATTTGATTTTACAAACCCTTGAAACACAGTGGGTCGCCCCACGCCTGCAAGGCAGGGCACTGGCTCCACCAGGTGGTAAGGACGAGGACACGCAGCTCATGGTCCCGGGGCAGGTCCACATTGCTGCTGCAGCCTTTTTCTCCCTCTTTGCCTCTCTTGACCCTTCCCAGCACACACACGTTGCTTAAAATGTGCACGTTCTGTCCTTTCTGTTCTTCTTTACCCACTCCACATGTCTTGGATATTAATTACATCCTATTTACAGAAAATCATAGAATTACTAAATGTTAAAGCCTAAAAGAAATCTTTAAACATAGATTACTTCTGCTCCCTTTTTGTATTAAAACTGGACCTTACAAAGGTCGTGACCTGCCCAAACCCATTAGTGGCATAGCCAAAGAGTCCAGCTGTCATTTTCTGAATGGTTAAATGTTTTTTTTTGTTATTATTACCAAACTATTAAAAACTGATACCTGGTCAACCCCCAAAAGCAAACACCTCCTTGTTCACCCTCACGTGCCCATCATCTAGATCCAAAAAGTGTAAACGTATCTTAAAACCTGTTGTCAATCCAATATGACAACTAAATAATCATACTATGAAACTAAATGATACTTGGGAGCAGTGCCAAACACTGACATTGAAAATCAGTCTTTGGACAATTTTTATGTACAACTAGGGTTTTGAGGCCAGTTACAAACGAACCAATTTGAACCACACAACCCACCTTTTAACAATCTCATAGCAGGATTCACCAAGTTATTCTGAAAACAGAAAAGCCAAGTAATGCCAGAACAGAGCAAGAAATACAGAGAAAGGCAGGAGAAAACAGACCATTTTCAAATGTTTTCATCAACGTTCTCATAAAATGTGGCCGTGGTCTTGTTGTCTGTGTTTTCAGTAAGTTGTCAATGTTGGGATGGATTATAAGTATTGGGAAATATCTAAAGCAAGACAACATCTAAACATTTGATTTGGATATGTAAAAGTAATGTTAATTTTAGTTTTATACACTGATTTTTTAGCATCCATGTCTAATTGCTAAATGACACCTTCATGGATATGAATAATACTAAAGATGAGATTAATTTTATATTTTATGTTAACATTAAACTTGGTATATCTGTGCAATTATGTTTTCATTTGATCACACAAGTTAGACAAAGTAAGGAAATATTGGCAAAACACATTCAACAGGAAGCAGTGCAGCAAGGTAAAATTTGACTGCTTGAGGTTGGAGCCTGAGGGTGAGATGTGCTGAGTGAAGGACCAGGCCTGTGCACTTGTCCCCTTTGTCTATAGTTTAAAGTTTCTGGTGTGAAATGAAGCTACAGAGCTAGGTGATTCTGATGGCTCAGCCTGGGTGCTCAAATGCTGGAATTGACCCCTGAATAACCCAGCACCATCCCCAAGTGTACATGACTCTCACTAGTTTAATATCTGCCCTACTATGCTAAGTAGCTGTCTTAGCCCTGCTGCCTAGAGCCTCTTACACTCTAGTTCTGAATCCATCAGATCATTAATGGATTCTTTAGACATAATATCTAGCTCCATTTGTCTAAAAGCAATAACCCAGCCCTGCCTTGAAAAGAAGGCAATGTTCAGGACTTTCTGCAAATGAGTGAGCCCAATACCTTTCTCCTCACCCTAGTTCCAACTTAACTTTTTAATGTATGCTCCTCATCGTTCCTCTTTCTCCCTTGCTACAGTACCCCACTCCCCTTCTCGCTACCTCTGGTATTCCAACAAGCACGTGCACATGTGCACGCAAGCCTTCAAATAGATGCGTCCCTTTAGATATGGACTGCAGACTATCCATGATGCACACTTGTCTCTTGGTCTGTAACCTACCTGCTGGACAAGGTCATGACCCCCTTGATGAAGGATACACTTCCTCAGAAGCAGCAAGACTGTAGACCAAATTTACCTTCAGAGAGAATAACAAAATAACTGATACTTTTGGAATGGTGCTGTTTCCATAATCTTTAATGACAAATTCAGAAAGCTTTCTATCAATAAATGCTAGTGTTTTCATTTCCTGGGATTCTGTAGAAAGTGAGAGGGAAGTATCTTCCTTGTAAAGTAACTGTATGATAAATGACATTGTAGTAATTTAATAGAGTAGTAGCATCGCTTAGATCTTTACATTTCTGTAAAAGTTTTATTTCTGAAAGAACTCCAGATAGTCACATAAACACCTAAACTACTTGCTTTACTCAATATTCTGCAATTTATTACATGTAAGTATTGGAATGGTGAGAGCCAAATTGTTACTGCAGAACAGCTGAAGTGGAGTGTTCCATAATATGTGGAGAGTGCTGTGAAATATTGTGCTTTAATTTAAACTCATCATGTCTACTTGAAGTAGGTGTGATGATATTGATCAGACATATATAATCTGTCATCTTTGTTAAGCATCACATTGAAAAGCAAAATAGAGTTTAACACTTACCATCAACAATTACATCAAGATGGTAGTGAATATCTTATTCAAAGATATGAGTTGATAAGCCTGGCCACAAACTAAATAGTTTTTTTTAATTCTTAGATTCTGTCCCTGAATTAAATCATAAAGAGTTGGTGTAGGATTTGCCATCTGGAAACACACTGGAATCAGGGGTCATTGCCTTCAAATGCCAATCTGTGGACTGTGCACATTAGAATTACACAGGAAGTTTTTCTAAACTGTGTGGTTGCTCAGATTTTAATCCCAGAGGGCAATGCACAGCTAGATGTGGTGACCACTAACTAGGGTTTTCTAAGAATGTCCCATGAGACAGAGTCTGATACTGTCCCTAAAAATGTTACACTCAGGGCAGTGCCTGTCGCTCAGTGAGTAGGGTGCCGGCCCCATATACTGAGGGTGGTGGGTTCAAACCCAGCCCCAGCCAAACTGCAACAAAAAAATAGCTGGGTGTTGTGGCAAGCGCCTTTAGTCCTAGCTACTTGGCAGGCTGAGGCAAGAGAATCGCCTAAGCCCAAGAGTTGGAGGTTGCTGTGAGCTGTGATGCCATGGCACTCTACCCAGGGTGACAAAATGAGATTCTGTCTCTAAAAACAAAACAAAACAAAAATGTTATAGTCAGAGAAGTTTGGGAAACACTGCATAATTTATCTACTTCAGAGAAGTACAGTCCTTTAGTAAAGAAACCAGCTTAGCCCAACATTTCCAAACTTAAAGACAGGCAACCTTGGAATCCATTTTTTTTTTTTTTTTTTTTTTGGCATAACACTCAAGCTTCTCCCAAGATGTGACTTAGGGGAAGGTAATCTGCTATAGAATTCTCAACAAGGGCTTCATGGGAGAGTTCCCTGCATATAAGCCTCCAGGAGTGGGGAAGAGTGTGAGATATGTATGTTTATCAGAGAGAATAATACTTAATACTTTATAAAGATGGAGAAACACTGATCCTAAATAACTACTTTTTCTTTAGTATCTACTGTCTGCCAGGCACTGGGTTGGATTCTTTCTATCCATGGATTCATTAAATCCTCCCAACCACCTATGAAGTGCTTATTTAAAGATGAGGAAAATGAGGCTTTGGAAGACTCCGTCCCAACTGTGACCAAGAGTAAACTCTAGTTCTTTAACTTGTGCCTGGTTGTAGAAGACTTGGGATCAGTAAGGGTGAGCCAGGGATGGCTGCTGTTAAAACCTTCCATTTTACAGAAAGGCATCAAGGACTGGTGAAAGAAAATGATGTGTTTTCTTTCAGTCATAGGAATCATATGCTATGCATTTAATCCTGGTTATAGTATTTTTGTCTCCCGAGAATTTTCAAATTGAATTCTTTCCATAGGTTTTTTGGTAGCTGCTATCACCACAATCAGAGTATTGCTCTATTTAATTTAGTTGGATTTTTAATAAAATTGTTAGCATTGTCTTTAACTGGATCAATTATCAACTTTGTATGTGTAATTACCACTGTTTGACATTAACCTTAAAAGACCATTCTAACTGTGGGTCACAAGTCAAGGAAAGAGGGAAACTCTCCCTGAGTTATCCTGAGTGTACTTGTAATTTCTGAAACAAAGATACAATTTTATATCCTGTGTGGAATTCCTGATCCAGTCTTTTTTTTTTTCTTTTTTTTTTTTTTACCATTTCTTTGACTACCCTTAAGGGAGAAGGGCGAACATACTGCAGAATTTAGAGGACTGGAGTGAGGATAACAATAGTCCTGGGTAAGGAGATCCTGACGACGGAGATGTGAGGGCTTCCTACAAGCTGAGAGCATTATCCTGGGTTCCCAGGGCTTATATGTTCTCACTTTTCTTCCCTCTCTCTCACCCATGGTCTCTTTTCCTTCTAGGTTCTCCTTTCTTTAAAACACCTCATTTTCTTTCACCAGGACTTGTCCTAGAATAGCTCATCAGATTTTCTTCCCCCACTTGCTAAGTCATTCCACCACCCCCTCCTCAGGCTCTGTTCAGTCCACCAAAGGGAAGCATCTTCCTAATGAAGTAACTGTGTCTTATAATACATGGCTCAGGGATGGATTTCCATTCATTCTTCACTGTGATTTATATCAAAGGCCAAAATAAGAAATAACCACATGAAGAATATATCAGCACCTTCTGAAGACATCATACATTATATTTTAGAGTGTTCTTTGTGATAAAGGGCCATATGATAAATGTGTTAACAAAAAGAATTCAATTCCAAAATTAAAAAATAATATATTTACATATAAACAACTTGTATGTATGCAGAGGTGTGTGTGTGTGTAGTGATAAACCAGATTGCTTCTTTTTGCAACAGAAGAGTATGTTTCTCTTTGGTTCTTGAACTAAGTTTGAGCCTCAATTATAACATAATATAATATATTTTCCTATTTATATTTTAGAAGTCACATTAAATACTGATTACATTAAATGTGTCACCTATTATCTTTTGAAAAGTAGTAATAAATATGATACAATATTGATTCTGAGCACTTTATATTTGCATTTCTAAAATTCAAATTGTATTATAATTACCCCTGCTCCACAATTCAGTCCACATACTCTGAAATTCTCACATGTAAGGGGAAAGATGATGATTGCCATATGGGTATTACCAGGAGTTCCCCCCAATTTTTTTTTTTTTTTTGAGACAGAGCCTCAAGCTGTCCCCCTGGGCAGAGTGCCGTGGCATTACAGCTCACAGCAACCTCCAACTCCTGGACTCAAGCGAGTCTCCTGCCTCCGCCTCCCAAGTAGCTGGGACCACAGGCGCCCACCACAACGCCCGGCTATTTTTTGGTTGCAGCCATCATTGTTGTTTGGCGGGTCCGGGCTGGGGATTCGAACCCACCACCTTAGGTGTACATGGCTGGCGCCTTAGCCGGTTGAGCTATAGGCGCTGAGCCCCAAAATTTTTTAAATGACTTTTTTCTTATTACTAAAGCAATGCCCATTTATTGTGGAAAAAATTTAAATTGCAGATGAACAAAGAAACTGTCATCTATGATTCCACTAATCATTATTAGCATTTTTTGCTTTACAAATGTCTTACCAAATATTTTTAATTGCACATACATGTATATTTTTAAAACTCCAAATCAGTGTCTTTTTATATTATTGAAGAAAGAACACATGTAATACATATGTGCTCATATATTGAAATTCATAACCACTTATAATTAATTATAAGATACTACCAAAATGTGTGGACAATAAGAGCCAGATAAAGTACAATAAAAATAAAATTTAATTTTTTCCTTGGGTAGAGGTAAGTAGTGGGATAATGCAGAACCACTTTGTATCTTTTAATCTGTTTTTTTAAGGTAATGGATTCATGTGATTTTAAAACCAAAATTAAATAGAAAAGTAAACATTGAGAAGTCTCTTCCACCACTGTCCTTCACCCTGTTCCTTTTCCTGGTTTCCTATAATAATGACTTCTGTTAGTTTCTTGGGCCAAAAATAAGAACATATATTTCCTACTTAGACAAGGTAACATATTAAATACATTCTTGTGCATCTTTCTTTTTCAACTTAGCTTGTCCTGCAGTTCTTCCATGTGAAAATGTAGAAAGCTTTGTCATTTTGTTATAGCTAACAGCATAGCATTCAGTTATGTGCATATATCATCGTTTAAATACTTTTTTTCTCTACAGACCATCTTTTGCTATTATTAACAGTGTCATCATTAATACTCAGGTATATTATGTCATTTTATACATATAGATATAACTATAGGGAAATTAAAATTACAGTCAGAAATATATTTATGATTTTGATAGATACTTTTAAATTGCTCTTTATACAAATTATAACATTTTCCATTTCCATCAGTATATATCTCCAAAGCCTCATATTTAATTTTTATTTGAAAAATATTTTGCAGTTTTTTTCAAAAAACAAATTCCATTCTAATAATGCTGGCCTGTTAGAACTTATATTCTCTGAACCCATTATTTGATGCATTAATTGGAAGCAAGTGTAATTATTAACATGGAAAGAAACCATGGCACAGATATTACACTGGCAGATAATTCACTGGCAACTCAGTTCAGTTTTTGAATATATTGTGACTTCTTCCTCCATTAAATTTCCTTTCCTAATGGTGTCTGTGTTATAAAACATTAAGTTGAACTCATGGTTTCTAGTGTAAACTAGCTATTGGCAGAAGAAGGCAACTAGGATTTAGCAAGAGGTCAGTGTAGGATTCATTTTCCCACTTTATCTCTGAGATCACAGGTGATATTGGGTTTTGTTGGGTTTTTATATCAATATTTAAAAGAATATTTATGATGTGTTCAGATTACTTGTATAAGAAAGTAGATTCATAGCTGCTAATAAAATAAAAGGTCAAACACAAGTACAATATTTCGATATTTATTTTTACCCCCAAAAGTATGAATCCCTGAGGAAAAGAACATTGTTCTAAGTAGCACTGGTTAATCAATTAATGTGCATTTTAATGAAGTTCTGATGTATTAAAAACTGTACCTCACCAGTATCACTTAGACAGTGGAGAATCTGGGTGTAAATAATTGAGTTTATGCAGTGTTGGCCTTGGTAAGATCCTTGGAAGGTGGGTCAATTGTGCACAGTTGTCTGAGTCGGCCTTTCTCTCTCCTTGTAGCATCTTCCTCAAAGAGCTGGAGAAGTATGAGCAGCTGCCTGAGGATGTGGGACACTGCTTTGTGACCTGGGTAACCAGCCTGAAATTCTTCTCACGCTGTTCATGCTTCCAGGAGTGCCCATGGCACCATTCGTCTGTGCCTGACCTGAGGATTGGGGTCACTGCCAGTCTCACACAGGGCCAGGGGCTGTAGAGAGGGGCTGTGCGTAGGCCTGAGAGCAGAGCTCTCCTTGGGAAAAGTTCTTAGACGTTGTGTCCAGGCTCCATCTTAAGCTCTCTGTGAAGAACTTTCTAAAATTATGAGAACAGGAGAGTGAAACAAGACTACCACCCTTGGTAGAGTAATACCAGTTATTCCTCTGGTAGTAAAATACCAGGAAGTATTTTTATAGTGTGTGTTTTGAGGAATTAGAGGTTTAGGAAGCCACATAATCATTGGTTACATGTTTTTTCTTAATGAAGAAGAGCATACTCCTTGGGTATCCATCCCAGTTCTGACCTATGAGATGAATATCCTAGTCATCCTCTTGGTGCTGTGGTCACGGCCCAAGTAAATGGGCTGGATGTTCCAAAATACTAAGCTTCATTAGCATCTCCACTCCATGTTATTCTGAGCTCAAGCTCACCCACATACAGTATGTGACCACAACAATCTCAAGGAAAGTCCATTTAGGATACTGAGTGCAATGAAATATGGAAAGTCTTCCCCAGGATTAAAAATTCTATTTAGGCTGGGCACGTGGCTCACACCTGTAATCCTAGCACTCTGGGAGGCTGAGGTGGGTGGATTGCCTGATGTCCAGAGTTTGAGACCAGCCTCAGCAAGAGTGAGGCCCCTGTCTCTAAAAATAACCAGGTGTTGTGGCAGGTGCTGCTTGGGAGGCTGACGTAAGAGAATCACTTGAGCCCAAGAGTTTGAGGTTGCTGTGAGCTGTGACACCATGACACCCTACCAGGGCCAAGAAAGTGAGACTCTGTCTCAAAAAAAAAAGAATCCTATTATTTAATAATTACCTGATTATAACTTTCACTCAAAAAGGGCTAATTAGTTTTCAGAATGTCTTCATGATTCACAGAGTTCATGTTCTCAAGAGCCCAGTGGAATAGGCAGGAATATGTTTATGTTTTAGATTTTAAAGATGGGAACAGTTCACTGACATGTAATAAATATCACACCCAGGCCCCACAACTCAAGACCTGACTCCCAGACAGGCTTTCTTTTCATGAAATCTTAATGTTTGCTTTCAAGCATACTCTTATTTCTTCAGAAAGTCTCAGACAACCATCTTATTTTGTTCTAAAATGTGTTCTACCATATATGAGCCAATGCATAGTTTATATTAATGTTGACAAATAATTTATGATACCTTGCACAGCCACTGTAGAGAAAAACAATATTAACAAGATAGGTTTTTTGCATCTTGTTTTATTCAATTTGTGGATTTTCTTTACATTCACAATAGTGATTTGTCTTCATCTCCTACAGATGATGAATAACCTCCTAGGTCATATATAGGTCCTAAAATTGGTTTCAGAAAACCTTTGGTAATTGGATAAAATATGTACCTTTGACCAAAAATTATCCCAAAGTGGCTTTCTTAAATCTCATAATCTCAATATTATATATGAGTGTAGTGTAGGCATAATGGATAGAAAGAGTTATTTGTAATGTATTAAAAGGCAATGGCTATGACCAAGAAGCCTGAAATCAGATTGCCTCAGCTCTGCCGCCTGCTAACTGTGGGAATTTAAATCACTTACCAATCTGTGCCACAGTTTTCTAATCTCTAGGATGGGGAAAATAATAGACCCCACTGTGCAGGGCTCTCATGAATATCAAATGAGCTAACATATGTAAACTGCTTAGAACATGGCTAGCATGAATGAAACCTGCTGTAATGAACACATTTAGGCTGCTCTCTCAGAAGAGGACGTCATCTCAGATTTCCAAAGGCACCGAGATGGGCAGCATATCACCAATAAGAGAAGTACTTGGTGGCCAAAATACTTACACCTTTCCCAGTAAAAGGGTATATAATACTAATCCAGAGAGTCTTGAGAGAAATAAGAAATGAATTTTCACCCAGCCATAAGGACTCTTGCCTTGAACTAAAAAATCTGATTGGGAATCATTGTTCAGACTCTGCTGTGCCCCAAGAGGTCACTGTGC
Source organism: Otolemur garnettii (assembly GCF_000181295.1). Lineage (NCBI taxonomy): Eukaryota > Metazoa > Chordata > Mammalia > Primates > Galagidae > Otolemur > Otolemur garnettii. The sequence continues at coordinate 1,264,690 of NW_003852484.1, read as the reverse complement.
TTTCTTTTTCCCTCTTCATTGCTGCAAGGAAGTTGGATGACGACATAGTTGCTTGACATTTCCCTCTCAGGTTCTCTCCAATAGGGACATGGCGAGAACAAACAGATCTATCTCTGAGATCATACTTTATTTCCATTTTGTGTTTTCATATGTAGAACAAATGCTTCCCTTTCTCAAGATGGGGAGTACAATGGTAGATAATCCAATAAAGGGGATAATCTCTAAATAAATTTTGTTCAGAATTCATTAGGATATATGAGTTGATTTTTCTAATTCTTTCTAGCACAGACTAGTATTAAAACAAGCTCACTTTCAGCAAGTTTTCCCTGCTGATAGGAGGAAAACTATGCCAAATCTATTAGGGGATGATGGGTCTAAATGAGCATAGCACATTTGTACAGAACATCTAGGCACTGAAATCTGAGGTTTAACTGTACAGCCTTTGCCAGGCCCTTCAGCACAGTGGACAGAGGGGAGCAACTAATGGTTGCTTAACTATTATTATCTTTGTTCTTTTTAGGCAGACAAATTTCAGATGTATGTCACCTACTGTAAAAACAAGCCTGATTCCAACCAGCTTATCCTGGAGCATGCGGGCACCTTCTTTGATGTAAGCTGTGGTTTTCCATTCTTGAGTAATTACTGGGCAGGTGGAAATGCTTCTCTGCTTTCCAGTAATGGGTATTCAGCTTTCCTGTTTTTTTGTTTGTTTGTTTGTTACTGGCAATGCTAAACCTTTATCTCATAGGTAAAGCGTGGAGAAAAACAAAAACAATGTTTGTCATTTAATATACTCCATCCCATCTAAGCTGCTGTGATTTTGGACAAGGCATATTTGTCTCCACACCTCAGTGCTAAATCTCGCTAGCCATAAATCTCATGCTGGAGGAGGCCACTATGATACAGCTTTTGATCGTGATGTTTCACTTCTGCTTCATGCACAGCTCCCACAAATGTCATGGTTCTCTAAGCACAATCCTCAGATCAGCCATGGTAGCATCACTTGAGAGCTTATTAGAAATGCAAATTCTTGGACACCACTTCAGATCTGTTGGATCAAAATCTCTGAACTGGAGCCCGATGATCTGAGTTTTAAGGAGACCTCTGGGTGACTCCAGTGCCCACTCAAGTTTGAGAATCACTTCTTTAATGCATCAGTTTCAATCTTGCCACACATTGGAATCACCTGGAGGAGCTTTAAAAAAATACTGATTCTTGAGTCACATACCTGAGATCCTGATGTGATTGACCTGTGTATGGCCCAGGCATCAGGATTTTTTAAAGTTTCTGGTGAGGGTGTCATGCAGCCAGCACTGAGCACCTGTGCCTCTAATGGAAGCCATGAAGAGAGTGGGGCTGGTATGCCTGGTCAGATCCTTTGGTTTTGAGTGAGGACACAATCCTATTAGTTAATAATGTGATAAACCTATTTAGTGCTGGTCCCAAAGAGAGTGACCTATTGGCTATAAAATAAGTAGACAACAAAATCAAATGGCTCACTGCAGGATTCAAGAGATAAACAAGATGGAAAGGTGAAATTAGGAAACAAAAGTACCATGAGAGACAGACTGTAGCAGTGATGACCATTCCGGTAGTCATATGGGAAGGGCCAGAAACTTGAAATTCAGAACCCTTTGAAGAGTATCAGTCTATCTTTCTGCCTACCTGTTTTACTTTCTTTCATAAATATTTGGATGTCTACTGTTTGCAATATAGTGTGCTGGGTCCCCTGGAAAATACACAGATATTAAAACATGATTCCTCTAGTTTACAAAATAAACCTCTCTTTTCTAGTCTGACACTGCCATAACAGAAATATTTCTGCAAAGGTCTTGTTGCTCAGTAAAGAAATGACATTTGAGTAGGAAGATACCAGACAAGGAAAATATGTGCATGATTTTTCTTTAATAAAGTGTTAATATGGAAATGATCATGTGTGTCCCAAACTGAAATTTCTCAGGTTCAATTTGTTAAAACAAAGGACCAAAGAAAAGTTTTTCTCTAACCTGGTATCAGAATTTTTTGGATATCATGTTGGTTTGCTTTATCATACCATTATTTTTTATTGTTAATGTTTTCCCCTTTAGTTGCTTCTGGTTGATTAGTCATCAGCAGTGTCTAGAGGGTCTTTGGGAAATTTTAATGCACTGTGCCCTATCTTAGGATTTTCCTGACACTCACTTGTCCTGTGCTCTGAGCATGCCTCAGATTCTTCTGCTTCCTCATCTTTGCTCACACCTTTCTTTCTGCCTAGGATGGTTTGATTGTGTCTCCTCCACACACCACACAAACTCTTTAAAATTCTTCCTGTTCTTTAAAGGTCAAATGCTGCTTCCTACATCAATCCTTCCCTTTCTGTTTCCATGCATTGTACTTTGTGTCTCTGTTAAAGCATTTGTAACTATTTGCCTTTTGGCGGGTTAACAATGTACCTTTCTGTTATACCTGCCAGCCCCTTGAGGCCTGATGGTACACTTGGCCTCATGTTTCACAGTATCAATGCGGGGCCCTAAGCTACATTTTCCTCTAGTCCTGTATGCTTCACATCCGTGTTTGTAACCAATTTCTAATGCGTCAGATATACCCCAAATTTTCTACCCTACTCCCATTTGGAAAGTAATGCCAAGTGAGCCTCTGCATTAGTTGGGAAGACCCAGGGAAGCCGGAAAACCAGTTCATTGAGTCTAGCCTAGAGGTGTGGAGGGGGAATAGTAAACGCCAGACTCCCAAAACTCTCTACAAAGAATAATATTTGTGGTTTATTTCCATTCCATCAGAAAGGTTTCCCTAAGTTCTATCCTTAGGAACCATCTGCTTTAGGCCCTCACTCTATAAGAGATAAACCCTTAATAAAGGCATCTCTTGCTATCTATTACCATAAAAAGAAAAGACAAAATTAAATTACTGGAAAGGCCCACACAGTCACATGATACAGAATTTTTGAACTCAGTGTATAACAGCATAGGTGTGATGTCTAAGCTTGGTGTGGCTGATGAAGCCTCCGGGGCAGCCCCCTCCTTGCTGCTCCATATGCGGCCTTCCCAGAGCTGGGTGTCCTATCAGATAAGAGTTTCAAAGGTACATCATTGCCTGTGCTCTTTTACCAAAGCCCTCAAAATACACTCACAAGGGTCAGTTGTCCAGAGAGCAGAGCCACCAACACAGTTCTGCTTATCACCATTGAGCTAGTCTTATAACTACAGACCTCCAGGGAAGAGGCAAGTAAGTGAGAAAATTACTAGTTTCTGGGATTGTCAGTTGGAAAGGAATAATTTATTATTATTGTTCTCTCTCTTTCATTCTTCTTTATTGCAAGTCCTATCTAGTCTAACTTTAAAATATTTCTTGTATCCCTCACAATGCTTTATTCTCACTAAGTCTAGCTTAGAGCAAGCCCCTAATTGCACACCTAAACTTAAAAAAAAAAGCTGCTTCATTGAAATATAATTCCACTACAATTCACTCATTTATTTAATTCAGTGGTTTTTAGTATGTTCACAGACATGTGCAACCATCCCTACAGCCAATTTTAGGGCATTTTCATCACCTCAAAAAGTGACCTCGCATCCTTTGACTTTTACACTCCAAATGCCAGCCCTAAGCAACCCCTGACCTATTTCCTATCTCTATAGATGTGTCTGGTCTGCACACTTCATTAAAATGGAACCATGCAGCACATGGCCTTGTGTCACTGGCTTATTTCACTTACGTAATGTTTTCAGAGTTGATCTATGTTGTTTTGTGCATCTCTAATTTTTTATGGCCAAGTAATATTCCATTGTGTGGGTAACTGCATTTTGTTTTTCCATTCATCAGTTCATAGACATAGACATATATTTTTATTTCATATACCTACAAGTGGGATGGTAGATCATGTGGCAACTTTATGTCTGCACACCTGGGCTTTTGCAATAACTCCCTAGCTTGCCCCCCTTTCTCTATTTCCACCCACTATGTTACTATCAGGTCCATTACTCTTTCTGAAACATTGCTTTCACCCACATAGTTCTTTCCTTAAGATCTATAATACCTTACCATAAAACTTACCATCAAATCATAATTCCTTTTTCTAACTCAACCCTATCAATGACCTAACTAATCTTTTATATCCAGCTCTGTTTTGTGCTTCTTACAGAACCTAAGTGTGTATCTTCTGTACCATTCAGGCCTGGTCCTCATCATCATCTAGAACACACACAGCAATTATTTCAGCCTACAGCTTTTAGGTTTGATCTTTTCCCTGTAGAGAGGGTCATTCCTCCAGCTTTCTATTTAAGCAACCCTGCCTAGCCTCTAAGCCAGGGGTCCTCAAACTTTTTAAACAGGGGGCCAGTTCACTGTCCTCAGACCATTGGAGGGCCGGACTGCAGGTCCTGGGACAAGTCAACTGCTAAGCAGCACGGGCAGTGGTGGCAAAAACACCTGGCAGGCTAAATGTCCTACGTGGGCTGCATGTGGCTATAGTTTGAGGATGCCTGCTCTAAGCCCAGGTGAGGCTTTATCTCTGCTAACCATGTTGACCACTCCAGCTGCAGCAATCTCTTTAGTTCTCATTGGCTGGAACATATCCTCCAGAGTCCTTTGTTCTCTAGTTTATATGCATGTTGGGTAGTTTTAGCTAGACTGTGAGATTTTTGAAGTCGGGGACAAAATATGTATCTTTCTATGGCCTTTATAACCTGTAGACATTAGGGAGTAGAAGATCATTTTGGAGGTAGGTGGAGAGTGGATTTAATGGTGAGATTAGAGGTGCAAATAGCAGTTGGAGGCCATGACCTTAGCCTGGGCCTGAGGGATGAGGGTGATGTCCATGGAAATGGACGGGAGTGATTTGTCAGCAGGGAAAACTGGGGAAATGACTAAAATGACTCCGTGGTTTCCAACTCAGGAGACCTGAAGAATAGGGGAGATGCCATTAATCATACTGAAAAATGTATAAGAAATAATGTGATGACCCTATGTTGAGATGTGTTAAATTTAAAGAAGGGATGGTAAAAGATATATGTCCTTGTGCTATTGTAAGGAGACTGAAGACAGAAAAAGTCATCAGGAGTTGTCAAAATAGAAATCAGAGCCTCGTTCTCTGCCTTCCTTTACTCTCATCTTCCCTCTTTTATTTCCCCCATTTAGGGAGTTATTTCCTTCAGTCCTACTTCTTCACTTCTCCTTTTCCATTCTATCTGCTGTTTGCCTTATCACTCTCTTTTCTACCTTTATCTTCCTCAATTTTTGCTCAGTTTCTATTTCTGCTTCATAAAACCACCTTCTTCCCTAAAATCTCTCTCTTTGCCATCTCTGCTATTCTCTTTCTCTACGTGTGTGTGTGTATCTTGAGCTGTCTTGTTTCTCTTACTACTCCCTTCTCCCTATCCCAGAATATTTCCCCATAATTGTCTACATTTTTCTCTTTTCTTCTCCCTTGTTACCGCTGCCCACCTACTCCAAGAACAGACACATGCACACACTCTTCCATGTCTAATCCCACCTTGTTCTCATCCCTGTAGGAGATACAGCAGCGGCACGGTCTGGCCAACTCCATCTCTTCCTACCTAATTAAGCCAGTCCAGAGGATCACCAAGTACCAGCTGCTCCTGAAGGTACCCCCGCCGCCCTCTGTGCCACCCTCCACTGCACTACTACTCAGGCAAAGCAAGTCCCAGCTTTCCCCTTAACGTGGGGTCCTTTCTTCTTTCTGAAACAGAACTTTAGAGAGGAGCCACCCTCTCCCATGGAATTCCAGATGCTTGTGTGGGGCAGGAGGAGGAGAAATGAAAGCAGCAATAAGTTGTGACTGTTTTCACATTTACACACCAGTACACAACTTTTAGCAATTGCCACCATAGGCACTGGCTGGCTTTTTGAGGCTTTCCTGTCCCTCCTTCCTGAAGTAGTTTCCTCCTGGTATCCCCAACTTTTGGTGGAATCAGAGGTCAGGGTCCTAAGGGCAGTGGCAGTTCACATGGGTAGTAGAGGCCAGTGTGGTACCCACCATTGCCATAATCTCTGTGTTTGTCAAGACTGTGAGGTTTTGGAGGGGAAATAGTCCAAAAGTGGATATTAAAATACTGTGATGCTCTTGTGTCTGCAGGATCCCATATGTTAGGGGTTTTCCTTCCAACCAGGAGATTTGGATTCTTTTCCAAAAATCCTTTTTTAAAAGTTAAATAACCAAATTATGTAAAACACTAAGTCATTTGGGTCAATCCTTCTTATATAAGAAGACATTGGATACTCTGAAAATATGACATTTATCCAGAAAGCCTGGGAAATTGACATAGGTAGTTAGATATCACTCCCATCTATATTAATTCCTAAAGTGTAGGGGTCTAAAGGGTGGTATTTTCGCTCACTTGGAATATTTTTCTGGTTGTTCCTCTGACACAAAGAGTTAAAGGATAGTGGGGGTTATGTGGTAAGTGCACAGTATAGTTTCAAAGAAATCTGATGAAATTTAGCTCATGCTTAGAGATGCAGAATCTTGCATATTCTAGCTTCGCTGAACCTGAAAACCATCAAATTTCAAATCTATGGTTCTAGTCACACTGGAGTGAGCCCCCCATTCCTGGTTCTGTGACAAGAGTTGTAAGAGCACTATGAGGGGAGGGTGCAGCAGCCTGTGCCCTGGTCATCTCTTCTGACCTCTGGCTCAGGGCAGCATCCCTTCCCATGAACCTTCTCCTTTCCCATCTCCAAGAACTCAAGTCCTCCTACCCTGCAGAACAAGCTTAGAGGATGACAGGTGGGCAGCATGCCCTCAGCCTTTGTTGAGGACTGGTGTGAGGAATTACGGTGTACAGACATCTCAGCTATGTGGGCAGACTACTTTGCTTCTCTGTTTTTGAAGTTTCTTATACGAAGACTCATAGAAATTCTCATAAGGTCTCAGGGCAGGGTGAGTGGGACGAATTCTCTCCTGAAAAACCGGTATGCTTTCAACCTTCAAACCGCAGACACTTAGGCCCTTTTTTGCCTTTGACTATCAGAAAGTTGACATTGAATTTTGTGGTGACTTATAGTAGATTCTCCTTAGCCCAGATTTCTGTGTGTAATTATTTTCTCCTTCTCTATTGCATTTAATGCTTGATGCTTCAGCATTATTTCTTATGGTAACAGACTTTCTAAAATTGATTTTTGTGATTTTCCATTTATGTATCCCACAGCCTTTACAGGAATTTATGGGGCTGTGAATTAAAAGAGAAAAAAAACCAATACTGATTCACCCATCCACACTACCAGGTGTGCATAGATCCGTATGCTCTAAAGACACTACCAGGTGTCTTAATTAAGGTGTAATTTCAAGAGAAATATAGCTTTCCACTTCTCCCTTTTCATCCCATGAGGCTGAAGCTCCCTAGGATTAATTATGTGACCTGGACAAGGGAGGGAAGTGAGGAATGTGTTTTGCTTAGGGAGGGAGAAGTGAGCTCTGGACCTTTGTTCTGGAGCTAGGTGTTTTGGGAAGAGGTGTCTGTGTAAGGTAACTGAGAACTGGAAAAGTGAAGTAGTTGGGATTTAATGGTGGAGAAGCTGTAAAATCATTTTTTTTAAAGAAGATAAGTTTTGCCTCTTTTAAATATGCTGGTGGCAGAGTGCCTACTGAGCAAAAGAAAAGTGGTTTGCTGAGCTTTTACTAATTATAAGTAATAGAGGATTTATTTTCTGAAAGTCATTTTTATTTCAAATAAATTGATATTTAACTATCAGTATCCTCTGGGTTTGAGCACTTTAAATGTTGCATGAAAGTAGAAACTCTATGTCAGTTAGAATGCTCACTATTATTCATGTAAATCTGCTACAGCTTTACAAAAGGACTCAAAATTAAATGTGGTGTCTTTTCCTTATCATAAACTAGAGCAAGGATCCAAGGAGAATTTATGGGTTCTGCTTGATAGGTAGACTTGCTAAATTGCTTTTGGGGGATAAACTAATTCATGTGTTCCATTGCAAACTGAAGCATATTTCTTGTTTTGTTTCTTATGTTCTGCCTCGGGGCTTCCTTCGATGATATATAAGAATAAGGTTGGGGTTCATCTTTTAAGGGTACATGTGAATCTTTCTAAATGAAGAATATAAATGTCTTAACGCAATAACTAAAGAAAATGACATGAAGGCTATGTTAACCAGTTTGATGAAAATATTTCAAATCATATATAAAAATAACAGACTGTACCCCATGACAATATCAATGTACACAGCTATGATTTAATAAAAAAAAAAAAGAAGAAGAAGAAGAAGAAGGTTGGGAGGGTTAAGATGAGCAAAGGGGCAGGAAAATCAGAGAACTTCAGGCTGACAGAAGTAAATACAACTTTCTGAGCAATGATGATATTATCCTGACAGGAAGCCAGGGCAAAGCTGAGAACTGATCACTTCTACTTCCCCAAAACATGAGACAACAATTTGTTGGACACTCAGACCTCCCTTGTTCTTATGGGAATGTAGCCAAGATAACACCTAGGATTAAATTTTTATAGTAGAGTCTCACTAATTAGATATCTTACCAAGTGCAATGCTTACTAACAATTCCAAGGATACTAAAATCCCAAGGCAGAGGTGAACTTGGGAATGGTCCAGGACCACCAAAACAGCTCTGAGGTCTTTCTTGCAGTGTCAGCTCTGGTCCAGACTTACATACAAGTCTCTAAATGATGTATGTCTCATGCTGCCACCCTGAAAAGAGCCTTTTTGGTCATGAAATTAACTCACTTTCTACTTAGATATTTGCATAGCTTATGTGACACTTTCCAGAGAGCCATGCTGCTAAAAACATAGATTCCAGGTTTGTTTACCACAAGTGGGCTAGACAGATCAGATACATCCTTTTAAAAGCATTTCATGGATAAGTCTCTCCTGCTAGCAAGTACCATTAGTTTGTCAGGAGGTCTGTCATTAACTTTTTATATTAAAAAATTTGATCTGGTGAACTTCTTGAACTTCTGTCTTTTTTAGAAGTGCACCCCTACTCAACTGCTCATCCCTTACCCACTTAGGGAGAAAATGAATTACAGATCTATTGCTTAATCATTTTCTGCCCAGTTTCAAAGTGAGAAAGAACCAGTAACCATGATAGGAAAAGTGAAAAGCCATGATTCTTCTGGTTTGGGGGAAAAAAATGCTCTAAATGGTCTTGTGATTCTCAAGATAATTGGAAGTGATCTTTTCTCCATTATCCAGATACTATGTATTTTTTATGAGGAGAGGGAGGCCTGAGTATCCAATGAAGAAGTAAGAGAGCAAGGTTTGCTCCCTGCTTCCCCAGAAGTAAAGGAAAAAGGGTCTGCTCCTGGAGGAGCAGGATATGGGGGAAACAGAGCTCGAGAGGCAGATAGAGTAGATTCAGAAGGCTGAGAGTCAAGCCCCTCACAGCCTCCACTCAGAACCAGGGAGAAATCACTTCATCCCTCTTAATCAGTTTGTTTATTTGACAATGAATTGGTCTAGAATCCCACCCATCGGCCTCAGGTTGGGAACTCCTGATCCGTATGCTCTAAAATTATTTTATTACTCCAGAATGTCATATAATATCTCTAACCTCAGGTTGCTCCTGGTAGAATAGAAATCTGCATTCAGCAGTAGAGGCTCATAAACAACAGCAGTGCCCGCAGCAGGCTTGCTGGGGTGTATGAATGCTGTGTGTTCTGTGGCCCACTCTTTATCTTCGCTCAGTTCTTCTCCTTGTTCTCTTTGTTGTGATCCCACAATACCACACCTCTGTTGCTATGCTTTGCTGGGGTAGTCCCTTCTCCAGGAGGAGAGCAGTCCAGTGACAGCCATTTGGGAGCTGGATTGGGTTGAGATAATTTGGACTAGATTGTGTTGAGGAAGCTCAGTCTGGGAGAAAAATAGTGGTTGAATTCTTTGGAGATAACCTCTGACCCCACACCACTTTCATTATAGCTTAGAGGGAACCATAACAAAGAATGAAGCTGGTCTATAATCTCCGTGATAGGTTAGGCAGTGGGAGGGTTGGGAAGCTGCGGGACATGATCCTAATTGTATCTGGACTTTTTTTCTCCCAGGAACTTTTAACTTGCTGTGAAGAAGGGAAAGGAGAGCTCAAGGATGGCCTGGAAGTGATGCTTAGTGTCCCAAAGAAGGCCAATGATGCCATGCATGTCAGCATGCTGGAAGGTAGCTGTCCTCCCAGCCCTGGGGAAGCCACCTCTGTTCCTAAGACTAGGGAGCTGTGTCACCGTTGAGAAGTGGCATGAAGTCAGGGAAGGGACAAGGATGGGAGAGAGGAGAAATGGCAAGTAGCTGCATAGGCCCCTGCGTGTAAGTCCCCAGAGGAACCAATGTGGCTAGCACCCTGCCTCTAGGTAGGACCAGGCCTAAGCCATGGACACCTGTGGCCCATGATATAGTTTAGGCCAGGCGATCACCCTTCCTATCAGTGTTCTACAGCCCCCAGCCCACAGCAGTCTTGCTAATCTGCATAGCATTTACATTGCCTTTGTCATCAAAATAAGTGGAAATTCTGATTATACACACACATACACACCCCAAAACCCCACCATTTTCAGCCTTTTGCCATTATTTTTGTAAATTATTCAAAACATGCATGACTCAAACTTTCCATTTGAACATTTTTTAGTGTGGTCAGTGGCATTAAGTGGCATTCACATTCTTGTGTAACCAGCCTTTTGTCCTTCCTGGCAGGTTAGAGAAGTCCAGCCAGGTAACACAGAAAGGACTTCGGTGTGCTAGAGCTACATTCTTGAGACCAGACACTTGTAGAGTAAGATTCTAATAAAATAATTAGATCACCCTTCTAATAAACTGCTGCAAAACAGAGAGGTAGAGCAGCCGTATGGGTGGAATTTGAAAGATGAGTTAAGACTTGACATTCTAGTCTGGCCTGGCACATGGTGCTAAAGGAAATAATTGTAGTCTCTTGTAAATATGTAAGCATGTGAGCTGTTTTTTCTCCTCTGCTTCCATCCTACCTATACTACCACCACCATCTAAGACACTTAATCTGGTCTCAGTACTTCCTAGATTGCCCTTAGCACAAGAAGCCTTAATTCTTAGAGCTAAGGAGCTCTGTTATCTTCCCTCAACTGGGAAGGAACCATCTGAATGTATCTCCCCTCTTTCTTATCTGTCTGTACCCTTCCCTCCACTCTGCCTGCCCAGGGTGTCCTCCTCCTAAGTACCCTCATCCTCCAGCCTGGCCCTGACCTATATTCTGGATCCAGCTACTCCAGTGTGGTCTGTAGACCAGCAGCAGCAGCAGCAGCACCTAGGAGCTTGTCTGAAGTGCAGATTCACTATCTCCACCTCACACCTACTGGATCAGAATCTGTGTGAGGTGGAGGGGGGTGACAGTAATCTGTGTTTTCGCAAGTGCTCCAGGTGATTCTTATACACACCAAAGTTTCAGAACCTCTCCTAATGACTTAAAGTGGTATAAATATAAACTACTGAAGCCTTGAGTGGAGCAATCAAAGGGAAGACTTCTAGGAATGGAATACAAGAAATAAGGTGCCAACAAATTAAGTGGCATCAAGGACTCTCAGGCAGTGCTTGTCCTCAGCCCCACTCAGAGCTCCAAGTAGGGAATAGTGAGGGACTGTGGAGGAAGGAGCTGCAGGACTCTTGCTTTCAGGAGGCCCCAGGCTGGCCATGGGAGAGGGGGCCACATAGAATCTTTGGGGAAGATTCCACAAATACTGGTTACATATATAAAAGATGTGCAGAAATTCTATAGAGATGGCTTTGTGAATGTCCAGGAGTCTCTGGAGTCAGCAGAGAGCAAAAAGCCTGTGGGAACTGAGAAATAGATAGGAAAGCCATTCTCCAAGAGGGAGTGGACCCTGAATGTGGCAGTAGAGAAACTCCACAGGATGGAAATGGATGTTTTTCAGGGTTCGACGAGAACTTGGACGTGCAGGGGGAGTTGATTCTCCAGGATGCCTTTCAAGTGTGGGACCCAAAGTCACTGATCCGGAAGGGGCGGGAGAGACACTTGTTCCTCTTTGAGATCTCCTTGGTGTTTAGCAAGGAGATCAAAGACTCTTCAGGACACACGAAATATGTTTACAAGAACAAGCTACTGGTAGGTGGGGCAGGTGGGGTAAGGCACGACTGACTGCTCTCATAGAACCCTCGGGCAGGAAGGGATCTCAGCATACTCATCTCATCTCCTCCCCTGCCTCCTCCACACCACAGCCATCCTGGACAAATGAAAATGTCTCCTACTGGGAAAGCTCCCACTCTCACCTCCTACTTATGCATTTTAGAATTCACAGTTCTTCTTTCTGTTTGCTTTTAGTGCCTCCCTCTTCACCTTCCCTCCCTGGTACCTGCTAATCAGGCACGTGCCTGTAGGTCTTTCCATCCTGGGTAGATGAACAAAATATCCTGTCTGTTTAAGTTTGATTGACAGAAGCCCCTCCCTCGGTCCTCTCCTCTTTGTCGCCTTTCCCTTCCCACCCCAGCCCTAAGTTTCCCCACTGCCCTCCCCTTCCCCGCCTCTCACAGGCATTTCCTGTCTACAGACCTCAGAGCTGGGTGTGACCGAGCACGTGGAGGGCGACCCCTGCAAATTCGCCTTGTGGTCTGGGCGCACCCCATCCTCAGACAATAAAACAGTGCTGAAAGTAAGTACTGCTCTCTGCTGAGCACAAGACTAGGGCTGGGAACAAGGAAAGTGGAGTGGAGGGAAGTGGACATGGGATACTCAAAAGCTAAAGCTGGAGATCCACTGAGTCTCTGCTGGGGCTCTCCAGGGAAGAACAGCATCACATGGGTATTGAGAAGCAAATTCCATCATGAAGGCAGACCTGGAATCTCAAAGATAAATGTTCTCTTCTAGTCCATGCCCTTGTGTGAGCACAGAGGGAAGAGAGCAGGGGTCCCTCCACAAGGCCCACTTGAACTGTGTTCTGTCCCTATGTCCTGTTCAAGGGGCAAGAACTACAATTGGCCCTTTGAAAAAAAGGCACCCTAATTTGCTCCACATTCAGTCAGCATTTTTTCCTAAACACCTTCTATGCAAAAGTTATTCTGCCCAATACTGTAGGGATAACTATGTGTATGAGATGTACCTTGTTCTCTGGGAACCTACTACATTCTAGAAGCTCCGGTAAATCACGTGAGCCTTGGGACCATGCTAACAAGGGAAGTGTTGAGAAGGGGCCTTTCACCAGAGGATGGCCTCGAGGAGTCATTTCAGCTCCCCTGAGTGCAACTACGTGACTGAGTTGGTGCTTGTGGTAATGTTAGCCTGGAAGAGCAGTGACCGTGCAGTCATCTGCTTGTCAGGGAAGTGCCATCACCAAGGAAAAGATCGCTCAATCCCGACAAAAGCTTCACACTTAGTCACTCTGCTACCTGTCAGGAGGCAGAATTACCAGAGAAAACTTCCAGGAAGACAAATGGGATATTCAGGAAGTGATAGTAATGCCTTCCATTAACAGATGTAGTTCACTAAAAACCCGGACTGGCCTTGAGTCAGTACCAGCTTGCGTGGCAGGGCAGGTGTTGGCTATCCTGACACATAGCCATATTGGTAAATAGGCACTGCCTTCAAATGCCCCTGGCTGCTCCTCCCAGATTCCCCTGTAACTCCCTAGGTTCAAGCAGTTCAAGTATGAACCACTGTCTCTGAGGGCCCCCACATACTGCTCCAGCTCCAGGGCAGATATCTAGATTGGTGGCTGCTTTATAGGTAATTAAGTACTTTGACAATTACTCTTGTACAAGTCTATATTGAGTCTAGAAGTCAGAGCCCTGTTCTAGGAGTTGGAGAAGCCTATCCATGGGATTGAAGAGTCACAAGTATAATGTAAGAAATGCCCCAGACATTTGGAATTTTTGAAAATAACAGATGAAGCCTGCAAGAGGAGGGTTGAACTGTTTGGACAGAGTGAAGGGAACGGGGATTCTCAATCTTTCTCCCTGTGGCACTCCAGGCCTCCAACATCGAGACCAAGCAGGAGTGGATCAAGAACATTCGAGAAGTGATTCAGGAAAGGATCATTCATCTGAAAGGAGCTTTAAAGGAGCCAATTCAGCTCCCCAAAACACCAGCCAAACAGAGGAACAATAGTAAGAGGTAACCAGCGTCCCTCTCTCCTGCACTTTCTGCCTCACATGCTTCCAGTATGGGTGAGGGGTGAACCATTGTTTTGAAAGGTGCCCTGCATCTGGTATTCCCTGGGAGGGCCCAAGAGTTGCAGCTAGGATGAGTTCTCTCATCTTTAAGCATCTCACCAGTTGCTATCCATTAAATTCAGCCCGGCTTCATTGGTAACACTCTCATTTGACAAACACTCCCCTGGATACCAAAAGAAAATAAATGCAAATGTAAGATGAGTCAGTTCCTTCAAGACCTACCTAACAGTCAAGTCTCACACATAGAATAGACAAGAAGAGCCTATACCATCTATAGGGACAATAATTGCTATAAGAATTCAAAGAAAGGGAACTTAAAAAAAGCTCTGGGGAGAGAATCTGGGGCGAACTTTGGAAGGTGGTGAGCTGTGATGGTGAGCGCTCTGGTTCTGCGTACTATGGAGTGTGGGGTATTTGGTGTGTTGTCAATGTAGCTCTTACTGCAACCACCACCCTGCTCCAGAGACTCACCTTCATTCCCCTGAGATGAGAAATGTTATCAGGCAGCAGAGGACTTATATCTTGTATCTCTCTGGACTCTTCTGAATCCTAGTTTCCCCTGCATCAGTGCATGACTTCTTAAGTATATTTTTCTCAATTCTCCATGTGATACTTATACTTGCAATGGCTCTTTTGGAGGGCACTTCAAAAAACTTCACATACATTTTGGGGAAATATATAGCAAAAACAAAATTCTCGTGGTAACTGATTCTTCTCTCCTCACCTATTTGTAAATGGAATAAGTCCAGAGGACTTAGCTGACCCTCAAGTACCAATCAGGACAAGCAGATAGGGAGCTGCTTTGGAGGCCTGTAGCGGAGGGGTTGTTAGTCCTGAATGTGGCCATAGCCAAGAGAAGAGTGTGCCTTAGAGAGAGACACCCCCATGGCCTGGCCAGGATAAGATCATCTCCTCATGGCCAGAAGGACAGTCAGAGCTATGCTGGTTTCAGTTACCCATGCCCAGAGTCCAGAAATGTGGGAGGCTTGGTCATGCTAGAGATGGGACCTGCTTCAGGATCCCCTCGTTTAGTAGAGAAAGGAAATAGTTGTAAGGACACATGGTCCTGGGCCATGGTGCAAGAGGATGCTCAGGTGAAGCTGGTTTAGGTTACTCTGGAAAATAGCCCCTTTTCCTAAAGTAGGAGAGTGTGAGCATTTCCAGAACATGGTAAGGGTGTTTATTGGAAATGTCCTAGCCTAGGACATGGAAATGTCCTAGTCCTCCCTGTGATGAGAGGGCAAGAAATCTTGGCAGACTCTACAGAAAATAGCCAAACAATTCTATAATTCTGTTAGCTTGGCTCCCTGGACATGGAGACAGAGTTTATAGAGGAGTAGATTGGCTTGGAGAATACCACCTGAACCCCCAGGCAGGCTTCTCACATCCATTAGGGCTACTCCCTCAGAACCAGCTTTATCTGGTATGGACCAGAAGGGCCCACAATGGGCCAGAATAGCAGGAAGCAGAAAGTACAGCCAATTCTCGACTGTCTACAAATGGTGAGGAGCACTGGCCCAAATCATCCAAAACAACAGATGATCTCAAAGGTCTTTATTTTCGGTTTTGAAATTCATCACATAAATTCTTTTTACAGCACATTTTCCTTCCTACGGATGTGTGACTTCTGTTATTAAAATAAGTTGGCATTTCCGAAGTTTACGAGTGAGTGTTGGTGAGAGAGCAGCTGATTTAGAAGTATTCTGGGTGGGAGAAAATGAGTAGATGCTGTGTAACATGTGAACACACATGGGTACTTAACCTGCGTACACACATCTACACACACTCACACATGCACCTGATTATAATTGTTTAGACTCTGCAAGGTGGATTCATTATTTGTGGCTCCTTGTCCATGTGGTAAGATTCTCAGGCTTTGAGCTCCCCTGTGCTCTACTGCCATTACTTCTCCACATGCAATGTCTAGGGTGTGACTTTCATAAATTCATCCATGGGAATAGCTGTCATTTCCTGTGCTAATTTGACCAATCTGACCCTACATATCCCCCACTTTTCCTATCACAGACCATGCAATCTTCATCAGCTCCCAGAATCCAATCCCTCTTGGTCCTGGCTATGGGTTCAGTGCAGGATGGGGGTACAGTTCTAAAGTAGACAGTTGAAGTAACGTGAGTGGGACAGCTGTGTGGTCCAGGGGCCAAAATTCCAGGAGTATATGGGGGAGACTGTCTTAGCAGACACTCAGGAACACAGCTGGCTCCAAAGCTGCTGTGGGATCTGCGATTCTTCTCCAGTCCCTGAGAAATGCCTTGGCCGTCTGTGTTGATAAGAAACCATCTTAAGTATGCTTGAGATCATCAAGACTCACCAAAATGAAGGGAACACATTCTCCTCCCTACCCATGGATCGAGGATTCAGTATCAGAACCTTCCAAAGATCATCTCCTCCAGAGAAAATACTCCCCCAACTCCCACGTTCTTGAGCAGAAGAAACACAAGCTAAAAAAAAATTCTCACTGGTTCTGTTTTCTGTATAGTCCAGCTACAAACCAACCCTTATCCTGGTTATAGCATATAGAGGAACTTGAATACCCTGAACTCTAGAATTATTAGAATGACCCAGTTGGCTGGATAAGAGCTTAGGTTCTAAATAGGATTGACATCTTCCTACTGCCTGTTATAAACCCATTCCCAGTAAAACTAATAATAATAATAATTGGGAAGAGAGCATTTTGCTTTTGGGTTATTAACATGGTGATTATGTGTTTACTAAGTACGAGAAGTGACATCATTGAAAACCACAGCCGGCTGTTCCCTTTAGCAGGATAATTTTAGACAACTCCCAGCTAAAAAGTGCCAAGGCACTGCACCGCCAACCTAGCTGGAAATCCCTGTATGCTCTAAACCCACAGTGATTCCCCCCACCCCCACCCCTGTTTTGTTCTCTTCTTCCTGCAGGGATGGAGTGGAGGATATTGACAGCCAGGGGGATGGAAGCAGCCAACCAGACACCATCTCTATCGCCTCTAGGACCTCCCAGAACACAGTGGACAGTGACAAGGTAGGACACAGTCCCAACCTTCCCTCTCCCAAGACTTCTTGTTGGCTTCACCACCCCTGGAGAAGTTCCCCTAGAGGAATTTCTCCCACTGTGGAGCCCTACTTCAGGAGCTAGTTGTCTCTTTGTGCCGGCCAAAGGGGAACAAATAGGGCTGGAGGAGGCACATCATAGTACCGAGGTCTTATCTGAGAGGAAAAGGTGAATATGAGACAGTCTAGCATTCTTCTCTTCCTGAGATGCCCCACCTGGGCTTCTCGGGCTGCTCTGCTTTCTGGGAGGATGGATCCCAGGGAGCCTGAGATTGGGGTAGTTTCCTGAGACCTTAGTGGCTGTGACTGGCTGAAATTTATTGTGATTTGAATGGGGTTCACCTCAAAGTTAGATCAAGAGCAATGGCTTGAGAAATGGCCACAGAGATGCTGCTTAGTAGGGTTTCCCTATCCACAGGGACTCTGGTGGAAATGATGCTTTCCTCTGGCCAGATTATTTGGGCTGAGTTCTGAGAGACAGGAGGACTAGGAAGTGGCATGCAGAGGACGCAGTAGTCTATAAGAAAGCCCAGGTGCTTGCTCCTCAGCCGGGAACAAAAGAAAAGAGACTGTAGTGGAGACTCTGTACTTGCCCAAGCCAGGTGAGGGGTGTAGCTGTGTGAATTTGCAGCAGAGGAAGAGGACAGGGTCCGCCGTGTGAGAGCCTACTCTCATTTGCTTACCCCACGGTCTGAAGGGTATGGATGATCTTTTGCTGTAGCTTAGTGATTTTAATAATGAAGTTATGGATTTCTAAAGACTACTTGGCCCTGGTTCATCCAAACCTAACATTTTGGCCTGCTTCTTCAGCCTCCGAGTAATAGGGTATGTCATTACTTCATTTTAGTTTTCTAAGTTAGGAGGATTTTTTCAAAGATGCTCTGCATTCATTAGGCTTTTTCCTAATTTTTTTTTTTTTTTTTTTTTTGAGAAAAAAATCAGTAACACCTTAGCGTGGAGACTGCAATGCTTAGGCTAGTGCTTAGGCTAGTGTTCCAGGATATTCAGGGTAATTCTGACAACTGCCTTCCAGTTTTAAAGCTATTTCAACTGGCTACCAGAGTGGATGGAAAATTAGTTTTCTTCCACTTGCAAAAACATACAAAGAAAACTTTTTTCTGTACTTTCCTGTCCCTTCTGATCTGTTATCTAGAAATATAACCTAGAATGCCCTGTGAACAAATATTTCTTTTTAAACAGTCAGTGGGTGGTAAGTGCAATGTTTCCTATCTTTAGACACAGACTGTTAGTGTCATGGTCCAAGGAATTCATCCCTTCCAGCTGCTAATCTATCTCCTCCAGAAACCCTGACTCTGACACATGTCCCTCTGCTAGAGCCATTTGTCTTAGGAATACTTGGCTCCCAGCTTTTCCTTGTCTTTCTGCTAAAGTACATGAGGCTATATTAGAACTCCAACAGCAGGAATTTCCTTATTAATAAGGGATCCTGGTACTTATATTTTATTCTACCTGTGAGGAAACTGAGGCTCAGAGAATCTGAGTGACTCACTCAAGAAAATTCTAGTAGTTAGGAGAAAAGAAGGAACTAGACGTCAGATCTCCTGACTTACTGACATATTCCCCCCTCTAAAAGTCAAAGCATTAAACTCTCAATGTTAATTCATCTGGTCTTTCTGCATATTCCACAAAAACAGCACCCAAATATGTGTGTAAAAGCACCTACCAGGGGCCGAGCTTTATGCTAGAGACTACAGAGAGAGGTGGACTATTTGTTGAGTGTGAATCCCTATTTGTGTAATTTTTCATTTCACGTCTGTCTCTATAGCCAGATCATTGAGCCCTGATGAGGGCAGCGGCTGTGTCTGTCTGTTTCACTGCTGTACTCCTGACATGCATTTTGTGTAGATAGATGCTCAGGAGGTATCAATATTTGTGGAGTGAATGAACAGAGGGGACATAGTGACTGGTCTCAGGGAACTCCAGGGTTGGGAGGCAGCTAAAACCCGGTGCTTTAAAAGCAACTAGGCATGTAAACATTGTGTTTTTGAGCGGTGCCTGTGGCTCAGTGAGTAGGGCACTGGCCCCATATATTGAGGGTGGCAAGTTCGAACCCGGCCCTGGCCAAACTGCAAGAAAAAGTAGCCAAGTGTTATGCTGGGCACCTGTAGTTCCAGCTACTCAGGAGGCTGAGGCAAGAGAATCGTGTAAGCCCAGGAGTTGGAGGTTGCTGTAAGCTGGGATGCCACAGCACTCTAATGAGGGCAACAAAATAAGACTTTGTCTCTAAAAAAAAACAAAACAAAACATTGTGTTTTAATCTATGGTAAAGGAGCTTAGATATGCCCTTACCTCCAAACACAAAGCTTTATTAAGGTGGAGAACCTGGCCTGACCCAAGTACTTTCTGTAGCCTTAGGAGACATGAACAGAATATTGGGAGATGATGGGAGATTGTTTGTTCTATACATGAAACCAGAGAAGTTACTTAGAAATAATCATACTTTCAAAATAAAATAGAGGGTAGTACATGACTATGTACTGTCACCTAAATGTCTTTACTCTTCACACAACAGTGTTAACAGGGTACTTTCCTTCCTCAGTGAAATCATTCATCATGTCTATGAATTTGTAGATGTACCAAGTGTTAGAGTTCCCTAACTGTCCTAAAAGGATAGAGATCCCTGCTTTCCAAGTGGTCAGGTGAACAGACCCTGAAAAAGAGAAAGATAACAAAATGGACCAGCTCAGGTAAACTGACTCGTATTTGGCAGAGGGGCCATCAAGAGTGGTTGTGTGGGGGCGGGGCAGAGACTCCTCACAGAAATCAGGGTCATCTAATAATGAACTTATGGAAAAGTGCCCCAGACTTCCTCTTATAATCCAGAGGAATGATAGCAATAGTGTCAGGGCTGAGTTGATGAGGGAAGTGTAAACCATTAAAGCGCCATGATTTCAGGAGTTGTGGGGCCCCAGGATATACCTCCAATCCCTTGTGTATGCTGTGGTGTGGTGGAAGGAGTTCAGATCCCAGCCCTGACGCTTATTCTCTATGCCACATTGTTTGCATAGGTTACTGAACCTTCCTTCCCTATCCATAGACAAAGGTAATACCACCTCTCTCGTCGAGTCATTGGGAAAATTAAGTAAAATATATTTATTTGGCAACTATTAGACATTCAGTAAATGTTAATTACCCTCCTTACTAGAGGCAAAGTAAAGGTACAAATACTATGAATAAGAATGCACAATTATTTAGCAGACTATTGGGGGGGGGTCTTCAAAAATTCTTGAATAAGCCAGGTGCAGTACTGTAAGCCTATAGTCCCAGCTACTCAGGAACCCAGGGCCGGGAGTTTGAGGTTGTAGTGCACTGTTGTTTTGCCTGTGAATAGCCACTGCCCTCTAGGCTGGGCAATATAGCAAGACACTGTTTCTTAAAAAAGTAAAAATTCTTAAGTGTATGGTATTCTCCCTGAGATAGTACATCATGTTTAGTATATATATTCAGTGTTGGCTCATAAAAATCTTCATGTCTTTTGTCCTGCCATTGTTTGGGCAGGGGATTTAGTCACCTGAGTGTGGTACTACTTTACATTTATTAGATTTTTCTCTTATTTCGCTCCATCTCCATGTTCCAGCATGAATTGAATATAAATTACCTTGTCTAGGATGTCAGCTATATCTCCCAGCATTATTGGATAAATATTCTGTCTGTGGCTTCATTCAAGTTCTTGCTAAAAAGACAAGACTGAGAACAGAAAATCAATGCCCAACTTTCCTTCCTCATTTCTCACTCAGGGTTTGGTACTTGGAAGCCCCCTTGTCTGACTCTTCTTTAATATGTCCAGGGAAGGAAACTCAACCACTTTTGTTAATAACAGAGGAACTGGACTGTTTGCTTAAGCTATAAAACCTCCTGTGTTAAGAAAACAGTCTAATATGCTTAATTCTGCTATAAATACTGGCAGCCAATATGGATGCCTCAATAAATGGCATTAGTAACTTTTCCAGGATTGTTTTTGTTCAGCCTTAAGTGGGTCTGCATAATTAGACTCCACCTTACATCTGTCCAATGTATTATTCTCTGAAGGTAAACCAGTGTGCTTACTTTTCCACAGTGGTCAGAGCTCCTGCCTAGTCTGTCCAGGAATCAGTTCCCAGTACTCTGAAAAGGATACTGTAATATAAATAGCCCTTTGCCTATATATATGTCACTAGGTGAGGGGGCTTTGTAACCACACTTTAAAGAAATTGAGAATTCTAATGACTAATGTGGTGGTGGCAAAGAAGTTATGTTTAACATGATGGATATTTGTTGAATAATTTCCAACAAATGGTACAAAAGCAGCGATCTGCACCATAATGGTCCCTGTGCTCGTATTTACCATTTGAATAAACACATGTTTAATTGAGCATTACCAACCCATTCTAGTAGGGACACTTTCTATCCAAAATTCACTGTGGTTCCTAGACATGTCCAGGTTGGCTGGAGGCAGGGATATTGAAGTGAAGTTGGATTGCAGGTGTTCTTCTCTACAACATTTATAAGGGAAAGAACACTGCTGGACCATTCCAGGGCTGGCATGTGATTGAAGAGGAGCTTCAATAACAAGCCATTGTGATCTGAGATACAAAGTGGTGTGCTGAAGGGGAACAGGGAAGTGCCTGGAGAAGCCTGGAGGTTTCAACATCTAACTCAATCATTTGTGAACTCCAAATTTTCAAATTAGTGTAACAAGTCACAGGCAAAATTTTGTTTCACGGCTTGGGAAGGAAGGCTCAGATCAGAGATGATAAGGACCCAATTAATAGGAAAAATCAAAGGATTGCTACGGCATTGCTGCTGCTAACAGGCCATGGCATTGGTATCATGCCCATAACAAAGGGCAAGGTAGGCTGGCTGCAGGAGCCTCTAGGAATAGACACCCTCTGTAGAGCCTCCCTGGCTCATCAGAACCTGGGAATTCAAGGGCCTACTCACAGGAGCACATAGCAGGCCACTAAGGGTGAGGGTGATATCAGAGGTATCAGTCCCTGCCTTGATGCAGGCCTGTCTTCTGTGTTATCATATTCTGACCTCTTCCTTCTTGCACTTTGTTGAGGCTGGGAGTATAGCAGTGAACAAAAAGAGGCCTGGCCATCCTCTAGCTTACATTCCGGTAGGTAGGAAAGGTAGACAGCCAGGCAACTATTCCTAATCATCTTCTGGTAGCACCAGAGATAAAAGGCTTTTGGGTTTTCTTTTCAGAAAAAAGTAGGCTAATGCTACAACTGAAAGGACTTGAATTAGTTGTAAGAAATTATTTCCCCTGTAGGATTAGTGTTGATGGAGAACAGATGACTGAGGGGAAAATGAAATATCTTTATTTAAATGGGTTCATAAATAGAAAAATGTAGCTTCAGAGAATAGGCATGGAGTTAGGGCAACATAAAGAAGAGTATCCTAGATCCTGTTGCCTATAAGCAGAGTCTTCAACAGAGCCCCTGATTTATTGAGGCGTGCTCTCAATGGGGAGGGGGAGGAAATGGGAGCTAGGGAGGTGTGAAGGCAAATACTTAGGAGGGTATTCTTGGAGTTCAGCCTAGTCTGATCCCTCCCAGGGCTCTGGAACAGGAAGTGCATGGAGTTTGCCCTGCCTGGTGGCAAGGGGGCTGGCCTTTTGTGTCAGCCGTGAGTTATGAGTAGCCAGCAGGCATAAGAGCTGGGGCATGGGTGTACTGTGAAGAAAGGAGATATGGATGGGCTGCCAAAAGTGCCTCCTGCAGAGAGGAAATGTGACTGGATTGGGTTTTGAGATCAGGTATGGATTCAATCCCTGACTTTGTACTGGCTGCATGACCTGAGTGGTCATTGAATCATGTCACTTTCAATCTCCTCATCCATACAGTGAAAGCAGTTATTGCTACTTCCTAGGATTTTGAAGGACGTGTTGAGATCCTATATGAAAGACTATTTGGAGCACAGGAGACCTGGGGTAGTTTGCTGTCTGGGTGATGGCAGAGCACTCCTTTGCAGGAAAAAGGCAATAGCATGTTCCCCAGAGTTCTAAGAGGCCATAACCACAGTGTGTTTTGCCTGAAGAGAAAACCAAACATCTGGAAATGTAGATAGTTGGCAGTGTCAGAGATGATAAAAGTCTATCAATTCACACTAGGTAATATTTTTCACTTGACAAAGTCTTAAAAATCATCAGGATAGTCAACCCAAGATTGGGTCTCCAGCACATCATTGTGACGGCATGCTACCTTTAGCTGTAGCAGCTGGGCAGATACACAATTCACTAGAGATCCATCCCATGAAATGTACTATAGTAAAGGCAGAAAAAAAAAATGTGATGGACTCTAGGAGAAATTCCTCCGTGCTTTTGTTACTCTTTGTGTCAGTGGGACTTAAAAGGCCATAAGAAATTTCTTGATAAGGGGAGATTATGCTACCTCCCATTTAGTGACAAAACACTTTCCAACCATTAAATAAATACTGGAAAAGAACATATAATTGCACTTCCTGTTACCAGGGCTTTGAGTGAACATATCTGAAATCTGCAGTTGGGCTTTGTAAGTCATGTAATTCTAAGTCTCATTAAACCCTATGCTTGACAATACATAAGATTGTAACTGCTGTATAAATCACAGATAGAAGCATGCAAGGACTATCAAGAGTCCTTGACCTATCAAAAGAGTTACACCAAAGTAGAAAAAATTCCATCTCCACTTTAAGATTTTTGTTTAAATTTTATTTCAAAATATTATTGTGGTACAGATGTTTGGGTTATATAAATTGCTTTTGTACCATTTGAGTCAAAGTTATAAGTGTGCCCATGCACACTTTTAAGATTTTTAAGCCCAACTTGTGGGGGATTTTTTAACGAAAGCTTTCTTAAGAATTCAAGTCCATACTAGGTTTGAAAGTAACTGTTTTCCCTAGTATAGTTCTTGTGCCACTTTTATTTGTGGTGACTTAAGTGGCAGGAGGAAGAGGAGATAACAGCAATGGGCAACAAAACGCAGAGGATTCCGTGGTCCCTGGGCCTGCAGCTCCCTCTCTGGCTGCTCTGTCACCCCCCAGAAGCAAAGGCTGTCCTCCTCCTCAGTGACATTTGGCACAGTGTAAATGTGCAGGCCTTTTATAATAAATTGATAAAGTGTACAAAGTTAAAGTCGCAGGACTTCGTCTAACTGAAAAGTTCCTCAAATAAATGACTGGCTTCCAGCTGTTGCACATCACCAATGGGTGTGAAATACACTTTGGCTGAAAAATGCAGCGTAGGTTCACAAAGCAAAATCTTTATTTTTACTTAATATTTTGACTTATATTCCATAAATTGAAAACCTCCCTCAAGAAAGCTGTCATTAAAATTGCCAGTCACCTGAAAAAGCAAGTAAGTTTCATGAAATATAGCAGCCAGTGAGTCGTTGGCTAAGCACAGGCAGATTTCCTGAAGTACTCTCAGGATACTCAGAGCACTTAGGCCATATTCAATTTCTTTGTTTGAAGTTTATGCAAGTATTTGTTACAGAAATCAGAGACCTAGAAGAGGTGATTTTCCCATAGATTTGATCTATGTGTGATAGCTGCAAGGGTGGCTAGAGGCAAGATTTGATTCCGTGTGAGTCTGAGTTTGGAATCATAGAATCTTAGAGATTAGTTATACCTCTTCCTTCATCCTATTTAAAAGGAACAAAGTGTCTTGCTCAGAGTCAACAAAGCGCACTTACTGGCAGAACTAAGCCTCAAACTCAAATCAGTCTCCTACTGTTAAGTTGAATTAAAAACTCCTTTTGCAGTAACCCTGATAATTCAGCTTGTTGATCTTTGCAGCAGAAAGCACATGCTATTATCGCCCCCTCTCTGACTGTCCCAGCAAACCCACAGCAAAGTAAATTACAAAGTGGTTCTATAGCCCACTTTAGTCCAGGGTCTCTGGGGCTGGCATGTGGTGAGTATTAATGCCTGTCACAAATTCCTCAATACCACATACTTGTGACTCACCTCATGGCCTTGATGGGAGTGTGACAGGCAAATCCCCACTGGGCCCTGAGAGCTTGGCAATGAGCACTGGCTTGTGACAAGGCTGACTACTGCTTTGGAGCTGCCTGGGAGGAGTGAGTTTCCAGAACCAGTTTGGCTCTGCCACAGCCCAGCTCAGATTGAAATTCTTATTGTTAACGTTTTGATGGAAGGAGAAAGCAAATCTGAGAGCAAGCCAAGATGTTAAAGTAGATTAGTTGGCAGCAGTCCAAGGCAAACAAGACCCAGGTGGGTATGCCTACAGCCTGACCCGTTCTTCCAGGGAGGAGGGATGCAAGAAGAGAGATGGTATGGATGGAAGGGGGAGGAGAGCAAGGCTCAGAGGCTGCAGGTGGAGAGAGAAGGGGCAAATGTCAGAGCAGGGCATATCTCTTTTGGCATATCTCTTACTTTTTTTCCTTCTGTATCAGTTAAGAGAAAAAGTTACTTTCATACAGAACAAAATGACTGAATCTACTTTGTCAAAGCCAATGGTAGGGGAAACAGGCTGTGGGAAATATTGTTCTTCAAAAGCTGAGTTCCTGGGTGACCAGAAGTGATATTAAGAGTATGGTACCTGAAGGTAAGCTCTTCTGGTAGGTATGAAAATTAACTTTTTTAGAAACTTCAAGCAAAAATTTGCTAGACAGGAACATTTAGAACCAAAGCAGTCTGAAGTAAGTAGTTCAGGCTGGAGGTGGCTTTGAGGTTGTGTCTCTGCTTTAGCTGGAGCTCCCTTTACTTATATGTGCTCTATCTACAGCCATAATATAGAATTCTTGGAAAAAAGCTCATTGAGCGAAGCAGTAGGTAAACATTGCCCTGTTTTGTGATCTTGAGCTTGAATACATCCTTACTTAGGTTTTACCTACCTGGCAGCTTTGTCCCACTTCTTCCCTTCAGATGACTGCTGCCAGTCTGTCTGCCACCACCAGTGTGTAGATGGACAATGGGAATGGTTGGTTTAAGGGCAGTGACATTGACGTGAGGTGAGGTGGTCCCTATTGCTAGGAGGATGGCTTTTTCAAGAAAAACAAGTTTGAACATCAACTTGGTCATCTGTGGTGACCTCCTACAAGGAGCAATAGCTTGTCTATAAGTTTCAGCTCAGGGCCACTTGCAGGAGCAGTCAGTAGCAGATGCTGGCTACCAGATGCCACCTGCCTCTGCCTTGAGAGCTCTTCTTTTTGAGAGAAAACTGCTAGAAGATGCAGAGCTATGTATCGGATGTGTGACAGATGTCCACGCCTATTTCCAACCAGACCTTTGTCCCACTACTCATCAATCTTCTCACTTTTCTACTGCCATCTTCCATGCAGACGTGGCCCTGATTGTGTTGAGCAATCGTCCGTTTGATTACAGTTTTCAGTTTCTCCCATGTGTAGGAACTTAAAGTTGAGTCTTAGAAGTTCAGAATGTTCAGTACTGCCTCGGTTTGTCGTTGTCATCATTGTCATTGTTGTTGTTTGAAAGGCTCTGAGATTACTAATTGCAGAGAGATGTGTACATTGACTAGAATTTCAGGAGAGGTGCTCCTCCAGTCTACATGGCACCTGCTTGTACTGGCTGTGGACTGCTTTGTGAATGCTCCTGCATGCCTGCCCTGTGGCCACTGCAAGGGCTTACATAGCTCTCTGAACTTCATGATGTAATGGGGGGAAAAACAACCTCTGTCTTTTACTATGTTCTGTCTTCTGTCTCCTGCTAGCCAGTGCCTTTTCAGCTGCAAGAATAGAATTTTAAAAGTTTCACTTAACTACTTGCTGTTGTTCATTTACATGTGGAAAACAGATTGGCTTAGTGAGCAACTGAGGATATTAAAATGTGTTACCTTTTCTTTTCCTTATGATTTTGATATTTTTTAATCTCACTTATTAATTCATCAGCCATTTACTGAGCTCCTACTAGGTGCTAGGTGCTGTTCTAGACACAGAGCATATGGCAGTGAACAAAACAGCACCTTGATTGCCTGCTTAGACCTGCTGTGCTGATGCTAG
Source organism: Otolemur garnettii (assembly GCF_000181295.1). Classification (NCBI taxonomy): domain Eukaryota; kingdom Metazoa; phylum Chordata; class Mammalia; order Primates; family Galagidae; genus Otolemur; species Otolemur garnettii. The sequence continues at coordinate 1,237,557 of NW_003852484.1, read as the reverse complement.
CCTAAGTATGCTCAATTTTGAGACATTTGGAATTGTTGTAAAAGGGGGAAAAAGGAACATTGTTCTGAAAACAAACAAGTTTATATCTCTTCTATAAACTTGAAGAGATAATAAGTAGTAGTTTGTTAAAAGTCTAAATCCTTTTCAGCAGTAGTTTGTTAAAAGTCTAAATCATTTTCTCTCCCCCTACTTTATCCCACTATTCCCAAAATAATGACAGTCACATTTTTTATGTCTCTTTCCACACAGGGTATTAGAGGGTAACTTTTATTATACTTACGAAAAATTTCTTTAAAAATCCAAAAAGAGAAAGACTTTTAGAATATGGTCTTTAACATTTAAATTTAAGGCAATGATGCTGGCAAGAGAGCATGAAGTCTAACCACCAAATTTGTTATGTTACTTACAGAGTAAACACTAGACACTGCCCCTAATACTTGACTAACCAGAAAAATATGTTAATGGAGAAGAGTTTTTCTCTCCATTAATAATTATATAATTTTTCTAAAATTAATTGGAAGCAGAATAGAAAATTGTTTCAAATATATTGGTACACTGAATTCGTTCTTTTTTTTTTTTCATAATAAAAATTGCTTTGCATGTTTGCTGGTGCCCAGATACCATGGAAATTCAGAATATATAAAAACAATCTCTAGGCTTGCCCATAGTCTTCTGAGTTCACACCCCAAGTGATAATATGCAATAATATGTGATAAGAGGATGGCTATGTGCATGTTACATGTATTACTGAAAAGAGACAGTTGTACTTAGCACTTCCTCTGTGGGAACCGCTATGCTAGGCAGCAGAGATTTACAAAAGATGAATGTGTCAGATGAGATAGGTACTTGCCACACAGCGTGCTACATTTTATACCAGAAGGATGCCTACTTTGAATGGAAAATGTAGCGTGGGAACCAGCACGACTTTTACACCAGAACTGAAATTTGAGCTTGGCCTTGAAGTTTATCTTCCTTTCTATTTTTTCTCTTTTGTATCAATTTTAGCCCCCAAATAGTTATTCTAATCATGGACAATGTGTAAAAGAGCAGTGCTACTGATACATTTGTATTAAAAGGAATATTTTATTGAGATATAAAATTAGACTTTTTTTTTAGTGGGCTATTAGCTTTGTTCATAGGAACTATTCAGAAGTTCCCTCAGAAACTTTACCAAAACCTTATACTTGCTCATGATCTTCTAATTAAACCCGTTTTCCTTAAATATATGCAGTCAAGATTTTAAAATGAACTTTTGAAGAAATAATACAGAATGAAATTTAGATATTCTTCTAGAGGCATTCTTTGAAAATATAAATGCTCTAACATATATTCTTTTTAAAAGTGTTTTATTAAGTGGTAGCATATAGTAAGTATCATTTTACACTTTTTGCCATGTAGCAAATCTGGATAATCATTTCATAACAGGACATAGAGCTGCTTCATTCTTTTTGATGACTGCACGGCCCATTACTTTCAGCACCATAATTGATATAACTCCTCCTCTATCTATGGGACAGGAGATGTTTCCAATCTTTTCCAATCACTAAATGGTATCATTAATATCCTTCTACAGATAGTTTCTCACACTTGTCCTATATGAAGAGGATAACAGGATAAATTCCTAGAAGTAAAATTGCTGCATCAAAGAGAATATACATTTTTAAATTTTGAGAGACATGTCAGATAAATCTGTATAGATATTATGTATCTATACCCCCCCCAGCTGTGTATGTGAGTGCCATTTCTCACAGCTTTGTGATCTAATATATCATCAATATTTTTTTCCTCTTCCAAAGTGATATCAGATACTTTTAAAAATCTATATTCATTATTTCTCTTGTATGTCTTATTTGACTGCCAATATTGCTACTATTTTATTTTCTATATTTTAACTGAAAGTATTGATAATAGCATTTATACTATTACCTAACTGTAAATTATGAGCCAATCTGATTATAATTTACATTCTTATTTCCATAGATAAAGCACATTCCTAATTATAAACATCTGATTTACATTCAAACTTTAATGCTTCAAAATGTAAAATATATATGTTAAAGTGTGCAAATAAAACTGAACAATTTAATAGATAATTAGAAAATGAACATATATATAACAACCATACAGGTCATGACATAGAACATTGCCAGCTCTCTAGAACCCCCCTCTGTGTCCTTCCCCAGTCACACCCCTATGTGGTAAGCACTGCTACATTCGTAATAACAACATCTTGACTTTTCTTTATTTATCTACATAGGAGATAAATTATATAGTTTCAATTGTGGCTGTTTTTATATGACTAGAATCATCCTTTATATATTATTTTCTGTCTTGCTTTTGTTGTGTAACACTTATTTTTATGGGTTCCACCCATGCTGATGTGTATAATTCATTCATCTTCATTGTTGTCTAGTATCCCACTGTGTGAACATACCACAACTTGTCCATTCTGTATACGGAATGTTTGGGGTATGGTGAACAATGCTGCTATGAATAGTCTTCTATACATGTCCTGTACATGTGTACTGGAGTTTCTCATGGTTGTAAAACTAGAAGTAAAATTGCTAGGTGGTAGAAGCTGTGTGTAGATCTTCAACTTTACTAGATGATGTCAACTATTTTTCAGAGTGCTAGCACCAGATTTATACTCCTACTAGGATATATGAGATTTTTCCATTGCTCTGTATCCTTGCTAATACTTGATAATGTTAGATTTCAAAAGTTTTGCAAATCTTGTGGGTGTGTAGTGATATCTGCTCATGGTTGTAATTTCCATTTCCCTGATTATTTATGAAGTTGAACATTTTTCACATTTGTATTGGTTCTTTGGATTTTTATCTTTATAATGCCCCTTGGTATTAGTCCTTTGTTGATTATACGTGGAAGTACCTGTTTTGCTCAGTGACTGGTCTTTTCATTCTTTTTATTGTATTGCTTAATGTAAAATTTGACATTTTGGAGGTAATACATTGCTAACTTAGAGGCTTGTGTGATGTGACATGTGAGGTATTTCTTAATTTAGTATCTTAAAATATAATTCATCAAGGGCGGCGTCTGTGGCTCAAAAGAACGGGGTGCTGGCCCCATATGTTGGAGGTGGTGGGTTCAAACCCAGCCCCAGCCCAAAACTACAAAAAACAAAACAAAACAAACAAACAAATATATATATATTTCATCATTTGTTTCTCCACAGAATAGTATACCAGCATGGAAACTTAACATACATGTATAGTGTAAGTTTTAGTCAATCGCTAAGTATGCCTCTGTTTTAATGAAAGAATAAGGACTACTTGACTTTTAAAAATGTGTCTGTTACATTTTACTGTATAGATTACATGACAGGTAATAGGGTTAAAACAATGAAATGTGTTAGAAAAAAGATGACAAATATATTGGGTTTGGAAGGCAGATATCTGACAAATTGATTCAATACCTAGGAAGGAAGTTTTTACATAGAAAAACTAAAATCTGTGCTCACAGAAAAGCCTTGAAAAGCTTAATTTTATATGTAATTCTTATGATCTTGGCCATAAAGTTAGTCAGCCCACAAGAGAAGTAGAAGAGAAGAAAGTTACGTCCTCGTGGGTACACTTACACACAGGCTGAGTTATTGACGACAAGGGGGGATGTAGAAAAGCTGTGAAAGCAAAAACTGAAGGAGGAATTAAAATTCCAGGTACCAAGAGTGCTATATGATGGGGCATGTTCTGTATTTTGCACTATGCCATAATTGTTACTCACACTGATACTTGTAATACTAAACAGAAGGGGAAATTATGTTCAAGGTAATCTGCTTAAGAAGTCAGAGATGTAGGCCAGACACACTCATGTAATCCTAGCACTTTAGAAGGTTAAGGTGGGAAGGTTGCTTGAGCCCAGGAGTTGAGACCAAACTGGGCAACATAGCAAAACCCTGTATCTACAAAAACAAATTTAAAAATTAGCTGGACTTAGTGGCACACACCTGTAGTTCTGGCTACTTGGGAGACTAATGCAGGAGAACTCACTTGAGGCCAGGAGTTGGAGGCCGCAGTGAGCTATGCTCATGCCACTGTACTCTAGCCCAAGTGCCACAGCAATCCCATCTCTTAAAAGAAAAAAAAAAGACAGAAAAAGAAAAAGTCAGGATTGTAAAGATATTCATCAAAATGCATAAAAGAGGGAAAAGAAGTATTGGTGTTTACTGTTATCCAGAAAACTTGATTATCTTGACAGTCACATTGCCTGAGGATTCTAGAGACTTGAGATTATGTTGATTATGATTAATATTAGTGGAATGACTTGTAAAGGTGAAATTCAATTTTTGTCAGTCCTAGTGATTAACTCCAGAAGACAGAAACTGCATTCCTTTGCCATTTATTAAGCATCTGTATAATTTACCCAGTCCATACCACTGTCCTATCATACATGCCCTGTGAACAAAGCCCCTAACTTGTCTTCAGACATTCACTCTTAATTCCCTCCAAAATCTTCTCCACTCTGCAGCCAGTGTGATTTTAAAATGCAAACTCCTATATCACTCCATGGCTTTACGCCTTTGCTCTTAGGATAAATACCAAAATCTTCAGCCTAATGTATGAGGGCTGGATGATCTGGACCTTGCCCTCTTCTCTGGCCTCCCTGAATCCATTCCTCTTCTTTCCTGCCTTGCACGTTCCCTGGCCTTTTGTAAATGTCTCCGGCTTTTAACCATCCCAGGGCCTTTGTACATGCATGCTGTTTCTTCTGTCTGGAAAATTCTTTCTTTTGCCATGCCACGGTTCACTCCTTTTGCCCTCTCCTCTTTCAGGTCTCAGCCTATTCTGGCCCTCTGACTAGGTATCCTCCCCAGATCATATCCTCACAGAACACAACTATTTTTTCTTGGCAACTATCACCATTAGTGATTAGGGCTTATGAGCTGAGTTGTGAGAAATATGACTGGAGTGATTGGCTGGGCCACATCGTGGCAGATACTGAATACCATGCAGAGGAATTTAAACTTTATTGAATAGCACCCAAGAAACACTGAGAGTTTCTATTTTATTTTATTTTATTTAGCACATGGTTAGAGAACTAATTTTAACTTTACCTTGGCTCTTCACTGTTCTTTTATTTTCTCACATTTTGTCTAGACTCAGCAACAGTCTCCACAGTACCCTGAATTTTACTTTTACCCACTTTCTGTATTTCAATTTGGTATCTCTTTCTCTTTCTCTTGTTGTCAGACACCTCCTTTTCCTGTCATCTCACACTCACTTGTTACCTCATGCTCCCAGTGAGAACTGTTCTTGAACTCCTGGTTCTTCTGTCATTAGATCCTCCCACCCCTATCTTCAACAATAGTTTTTGTTGCTTCAATTCTGGCATCCATGACTAAAATTCCAAGATTATCTGAAGCGACTTTACTCATACTGGCAGTTTCATATTTATTTATCCATTCATTTACCACCTTTTTTTCTTAGTACCTATTATGTTCCTAGTTGGAGCTGTAGCAGGGAAATAGAACAGGCCAGTCCCTTAACCTTACACTGTTCTGCTGCAGACTCAGAAGACTGCCAGGTAGATACAAGGCCAAATGGCGGTGAAATGAGCATTGCTACTGTGGGGCGTTTTCAGCTCGAGGACCTGCTTTTCCTCAAGCTCAGCACCAGAAAATTGTTTTCTTCTCTCAAACCAGTAACCTGATTTGATTTCCCTATTTGGGGCAGAAGCAACATCGTTTCCCCAGATACCCCAGTTTGTATTTGTGGACTTGATTTTTGGTGTATTCTCTGGTGGCAAGTGAGCTGCCAGGTCCTGGCATGATTCCCTCAAAGTTTCTGTCACACCACCCTGGGCAGGCCTCTGCTAGTCTTGGCTTAAATTCCTTCAGTGACCTCCCAAATGACCTTCGCACCCCCTGGGATTTTACCCCTGCATTTTATCTTTACTATTGACACCAGATTCACCTCCCTGAAACATTTTTTCAACATCTCACTTGCCTATTAGAAGCCTTCAGTAGCACATTTACTCAGGATAAAGTATAGGCCCGTCTCCAAAGATGTTTTATAATTTTTCCTCCTACATACAATCCTTAAGAATCCCTTATCTATTAAACACTCTGTGTTAGATCAAATCATATGGAACGGTGAACCCAGAGCTGGGTTTCAGCTTAACCGCACTTACCATTTAATTGGTTGCCTGTGTGTCTTTCTCCCATGTTACATCATGTGTTCCAGAACGATTGCATCTTGGTCTTCATGATGCCTTCCCTTCACCATCTGCCACAGCATCTGAACATGGTAAATAATGGCTCCCTACTGCCCCCACCCACATCGTGCTTTACTCCTGCTGCTTCCATCTCCAGTAAGACCCACTGACTTTCCTTAATCACATCCAGCCCACCTTCACTGCTGGACTGACTCACACCTCCTTCATTTCTAGAAATTTTCATTTCTTGAAATGCTTACTACTTCTTCACATTGATCAATGTCCCCCACCCCTAGACACTCTCTGTTGAACCATCTTCACTGGTATTGCCCATTCCCTCCCCCATAATATCAAACATTGTTCTTTAACACATAATGCCCTAATTTACTTTGTATTTGCCGCATTGCTTAACATAAACCCAGACTCTTTAACAATGAGCTGAATGATCTCTGTGCCTAGCTATTGTCTTTTGCCCTGGGATCCAGCACCATATTTCCATCTTTCTGTGGATAACTGCTCTCGAAAGATTCACTGCACTTTGCTCAAAGCACTGCAGCTACTAGAAGGCTGAGACAGGTGGATTGCCTAAGCTCATAGGTTCAAGACCAGCCTGAGCCAGAGTGCAACATCATCTCTAAAAATAGCCGGGTGTTGTGGCAGGCATCTGTAGTCCCAGCTATTTGGGAGGCTGAGGCAAGAGAATCACTTGAACCCAAGAGCTTGAGGTTGCCGTAAGCTGTGATGCCATAGCACTCTACCAAGAGTAACAAAGTGAGATTCTGTCTCAAAAAAATAAAAATAAAAGCACTAAAACTAAACTCATAATAACCATCTCCACAATCTGCTTCCTTCTCAGGACCCATCCATAGCTCTTCCTTTTGCTATCATGGCTCTCTTTCATTTTCTGTCCACTTCCTCAAATGACTTTGCATTGGAGCACTGCCATTATTGCACTTCCTTGGCCTGGCTTCCTAGTCTGTACAATATGTCAGGTCTTTCCCTGGGAGCTTCAAGAGGAGAAGCTTGTTTCTTAAACCATGGTAGCATTTTCTAGGACCCAGAACCTCCTGGTGAGCAGGCCCCTTCCTTCTCTCTAATCCTGTTCTTCCCCTGTGTCCTAAGCCATCTGCAAATCTCTCCTCTAGCATATGTTTTCCAGATATGTGTGATCATCTTCTCTAAAATATAATAATCTTTCAACTCATAATCTCCTTCGTCTACTAACCCATACTATGTCACTGTGTCTCCAAAAGTATCTCTCTACTCTTATAGACAAGTTTCTGACCTCAGGAAGAGTGTGGTTGGAGCACATCTTCACTACTAGAATGATTACTGGAATCCTGTCCTTCAGCACTTTATGAGATAGTATCTTCTTCCAGTTTGCTATTATTTCTCATGGATTAGTTTTTGCCTCAGCAGCTGAGTCAATAAGACAAGGCTCATGTTTGATACTTGTGTTATCTGCAGCACACTGAGATAGAGGTAGACTTTTCCAGGAGGTGCTCAAAGAATAATTATTTGAATGATATGTTATATGTATATTTCTTCTGTTTGTATATACCATTTATAAATTTGTATGTGTGTCTGAATGTGTTTTCCATATACTCATTAAGAAGTATCACCTATATAGTTTGGGGGGGCAAGGATATCTGGATCTTTTCCCTGACTATGATGCCAAGGACATAAATTAATGAATCGTGTGCTCCATAAACTCCTGACTGTGGCTGACACAGGTGAGGGCTTACCTGAGCTATTAGAGTTATTTTTTCCCCTACATTCTTTTTTTCTTAATGTAAAAGACTAATTTTGCTGTTAAACATAAAAGAGGGATATGTATGTGCACATAAGTGTTTGTATTGTGCTTATGTATGCATATATATACATATATGAGGGATGTCCAGAAAGTATACAGCCATGCACTATGAAAAGGGGGGGTAGATACTTTCTGGACAACCCTTGTATACATATGTATGTGCACATATGTATGCATATATGTATATATGAAGGAAATACACCAAAATGTAAAAAATGGTTATTTCTGGATGGTGATTTCCCTCCCAATTCTCTATAATAAGATATATTCCTTTTATTAACAACAACCACCAAAAACAACCCTCATAGATTTTTTTTTAAGGACAAGATGATTAGAGATTGCTGAGGTCCACCCTCTTCATGAACCAAGGGTGAGAGAACAGGCAAGTACCTAGCAGGGAATAGGGTGACCCACTTCTTAGTAGCTTAAGATTCAGGAAAGTGATGAGATTTGGGCTAGCCTGTAGGATGGGCCAAGGTTGTGAGCTGAGAAACTGGCAACTTTGTTTGGTTGGGAAGGGCAGGAGCCTTGGGCTGTGAAAGGAAGTAGAAGAAAAATCCAGGGGGCAGCAAGGGGATGATAGGTTCTTCAGGATTTCCCGCAAAGCTCAGCTGTTGAGAGACATTTGGAAAAGGCAAGGAAAAGCTTGAAATACTGAAAGCCTGAATACTTTCAGGTTCATTAATAGATTTCACAGAGATATGCAGTGGGAAAGAGAGGAAAGCAGATATGTTTCAAGTTTGGTTCTAACCTCCTGTGGATACCAGGGGGAAGGGTTTCCAGAGGAACTCAGTGTAGGGACACTGAGACCCAGGTCAGAGGAATGCAGAGTACCCATTAAGGAAATTATTTGCCACTATATGGACAGAGGAAGAAGTGGAAAGAGAGAGATTGACTGTTGCTGGCTGGGGCTGATTTCTGTATACTGGGTGGTGGTCTGAAGGTGAGGGGTGCCTGGCCTGTCACTTAGGGGGCAGCATGATGGGTGGACATAACTCTGCACCACCTCTGAGGCCTTCCTGTCACTTCCTGTCCCCATCAGTAACCCCCCACCCACAGTTTGGGGCACAGAGCTCCAGAGCAGCACGAGTAGCAAACACTGACATCTAGATCCCACAGGATCTGCAAACAGAGCAGGATGCATGAAACGACACACAAAAAGGGCACAAAAGTGAGGCCTTGAAAAGCACTGATGATATATTTCATGGTGTTCATTTATGTCTTCTCTCTATGCAGTATTTAATATTTCTATTACCATGTATCTCAGTTTTAATTCTGATGGCTACATCGAAAAACATTTCCAGTCTGAGCTCTGGTTTGAAACTTGAGGTGGAGAAAAACTTGTTTAAAACCAGTTCATATGGTACATGCAGAGTTCCCATATACAATGAAGGAGTGCAAGAGAGCGTATAAAGTCCCTACCAAGGACAAAATCCCCTACCTCATCTAATGGGAGAGAGACACTCCTTTCCCTAAGAAGTCACTGTTATAATTGGGTAGGCAGAGAAAAGCACAAAGGCTGCCTGCAAGTAAGCCGTCCGGAGCATAAACAGCTGACAATAGCAGCTGCCTTTTTTACTGAAGTCCTAATACACCTGACATTTTACATATAATGTCTTGTTTCATCCTCTCCACAGTTCTTCAAGGTAAGTATCATTATCCTCATTTTGTAGACAAGAAAAGTGTTACTCCGAGAGGTTAAATAACTTACCCGGGGGCACACAACCAGAAAGTGGCAGAGCTGAGATTTGAACCCAGGTCTTTCTGATAATCTGTTACATACACTGCCAAGTTGGACCACTGGACAACTCCATTAAAGATATAATTGGATGATTAAGGCAAAAATACATAAAGCAACATTTTGGCCCAAATATTGTAAATCCTATCATTTCTTCTCCCTGATCAACTGGAAAATCAAGAACATCCCATGTCCCATGTGCTGACTGTTCTAATCATACAGTGTCTTCTGTGCCTAGCAAAGCATGGCATGAATCAGGAATTTAGAGGGGGACATTTGTTATATCTTAGCCATGGAAATAGCAATTCAGGCATGCATATGCCTCTAGAATTCCTAATCCATCAGACAAAAACACTGAGAACATACCACTGTTGAAGATAACATTTAAAAATCTACTGCAAAAAGGCCAGTGGCAGTGGCGGCTCACACCTTTAATCTTAGAACTCCAAGAGGCCGAGGCAGATGGATTGCCTGAGCTCTGATGTTCTAGACCAGCCTGAGCAAGAGCAAGACCCCATCTCTAAAAATAGCCAGTCATTGTGGCAGGCGCCTGTAGTCCCAGGCTGAAGCAAGAGGATCACTTGAGACCAAGAGTTTGAGGTTGCTGTGAGCTAGTGCCACAGCACTCTGCCCAGAGAGACAGAGTGAGAATCTGTCTCAAAAAAAAAAAAAATCTATTGCAAAAATAGCAGCCTCAACTTTTTTGTGAACAAGAAAGGGTATAATATGTCCATCCTGTATAATCAATATGTTCCTCTTTTATGGCTACATCACTGGGTGTCCAATGAGGACAGAGCATCTCTATAACTCAGAAAGCTCTTCTTACAAGTGTCTAGTATTAGAATGTAGCCTGCAGTATATTAAATAAACAGCATTTACATGAAGGGTTCTGTACTTGAATGGAGGTCAGTGGAGGAAGTCTCAATCCCCTCCAATAAAATAAGGATGTTTGGGAAGTCTGGTTAATAAAAACCATTGTCCTATGAAGTAGGTCTCACTGATTTTTGACCCTCAGGAGAAAATGCCAAAGGCAAGTGTTTCTGGCCAATGTATGTTAGACTTTAAATTGTGGCTAAAATGCTGTAAAACTAAGGTTTTGCAGTGATAGAGTCGCACATAGAAAAAGCCTCTATACTAAAGTTCCAAACCAGGCAGCCCTTAGAATTATGTAGTTCCAGATAAATACTTCAAAGAGCTAATCTCAGGGTCTACCCTGGCTTACAGAATCAGAAAGCCATAGTATTAATGAAGGGTGATTGGGTATGGATCTTCTGTGTGAATTCTAAGCTAGAGCTGTTTTCTAAATAAGAAATTAGCATTTAAAATAAATTTTAATGGTCTCTTTTTCACACTTGCACTTAAACTTTTTCTACTAGTTCTTGCCTAGGCCAGATTTTTTGTTAATTAATTAATTAAATTTTTTTGGTTTTGAGACGGAGTCTCACTCTGTTGCCCAGGCTAGAGTGCCATGGCGTCATAGCTCACGTCAACCTCAAACTCCTGGGTTCAGGCTATTCTCCTGCCTTGGCCTCCCAAGTAGTTGGGACTACAGGTGCTTGCCATGATGCCCAGCTAATTTTTCTCTTTTTAGCAGAGACAAGGTCTTACTCTTGCTCAGGCTGGTCTTGAACTCCTAAGCTCAAGCAATCCACCTGCGTTGGTCTTCCAGAGTGCTAGGATTACAGGTGTGAGCCACTGGGACCAGCCTTAGGTCACATTTTTTAAAAACCATCTCAGTGAGGTCCTAAATGGCTGTCATTTTTAAAGTTAAGATCTATGCATTGGTGTTAACTACTCTTTTAAGGTACAAACTGGGCTATGTAAAATAATAGCTTCCTACATAAATGTGTATGTATTTTCTTAGGGTTTGGGGGAACAAGTGTTCAGTTTGCCTGTGTGGTTTCATTTCCTAGGTGTCTCACACATCAAATCATCACAAAACAGATGTGTAGGTGCACAGATACAATCACAACTTGAGGTTTAAAAGGAGATAAAAAATTTTCTATGACACCTAATGAATATATGTAACGAAGTGACCCAAGTCACTTTAAGTTAGGTTCTCAGGGATAAGATAGATCCTTATGTGAGGGATGCTTTCTAAGATCTTTGGAATTAACAAACATACAAATACCATTTAGCAAGTGGATTTTCCTTTAGAAGAGACAACATATGCAGGTTAAGGAAAGCTTTGGAGTCAAACAAACCTTGGTTCACATCTCACCCCCTCAACTTGCCAGTGCTTTGCTATGATCCTGGGCAGGACCTCTCCAGGTGTTAGTCTGCAAAATAGGGGTAATGGTACGACCCGCCTGTGGGTTTAGGGGGCAGGTCATGTGAAATGATGCATGTAAGGCACTCAGCATTTTGCCTGGCATGTGGTAAACACTCAATAAATACTAGCTTTTAAGAAGGACAATAAACATATTTTGTAAAGCTGCTTTCCCCTTCAGAATTTTAATAACCATATAAAAAGCAGAATGTCAAATTCAACACATAAAACCATTAAATTCTTCCATTAAATGAAATTCTACAGATTTTATAAACTCACCTAGTAATGACAATGAGTTACAGTTTGGGGAACTAGCTAATCAGGACAGCTAATGTCACCTCCCATGTTAGTGTTAATGTGATATTATACACAAAAAGTAAGATTTCAAGTTCTTGAGCCACTTTTGCCCTGGCACAGGGGAGCAGTGGGTACACTAGTCCCTTTACCATAAGGTACACAAACACATATGTATGCCTCCCACTTTCTTCAGATTCTCATCTCTGTTTTGAATCCTAAGTGTCCCCTATCTTCCTTGAAACTCAGGGTAATTACTTCACCTTGACACTGAAGTATTTTCTCTCACTTAATGAACTGCTTTTGCCCAACTGGAGTTCTTACTAAGAGAGTTTCAAATGGTTTTTCTCATTTCTGTGTGGCAAGTATGATGGAAGCTTTGACATCATGGAGCTGAGCCACCATCAAATGTGAGATCATACTCTTTAATTTATCTTGAAATTTTCTCTTGGCTAAGAACCATTACTATTTAGAATGCTTCACTTCTCCAAAGCACAAGGAGTTCACTTTCCTTGAAGGGTCATTTTTCTTAAAGAAACAATGATCTCATGGCTGCAGATGGCCCAGTTTAGAGATGGTGTAAACCTCACCAGAGTGTGAAGCTGGTCTCCAGCATGGGCTACCCACTCTCTGTCTCTTACTCAATAATTCACTCCCTCAGCCAGCCCTGCAATCTGCCTAAACCTACCTCATGCCTTGGAAAACCTGCTGATTGCCACCTCTCATGGACCCTGGAAACAACTGACATCATAAATTCTAAGTCCCTTACTACCAAAGATATATTGCATAAATTGGTAAACTTTTCTCAGTTTCTTTCTCCCAATTAAATGTTATAGAAAGACTTGCTGATAGGTCACAGGGACCCTAAAAGAGTTTAAACAAAATACCAAACAAAATCAAAAAGAGTGTGAAATAAACACTAATGATCACTGCACCTAGGATCTCATAGTTAATGCATCTCTGTCTGTATCATTCCTGGCTCCACTCCTGCTTATGCATCTGGAATGTTGGGAAGCCACTGCAGGACTGGTCTACAGGGGTCTCGCGGGATGAAGGTGTACACGGATCAGAGCTCTGACAAAGTTAGCAAACACAGCCCATCAGTGATCCTCATCTGGATCCTGGCCCTTCTTCTGAAGCTTTAGGCCAAGGAATGTCTTACACGATGCTCTGCTTTCTCCATCTCATCTTCTAAAAAAAACAAGTGAATGTGTATTTAGCAGGTTGCACTCTGTGCATTGGGTTACTAAAAGTACAGTAGGTTGCATTGATGCTTTAACTCTGTTTTCTATAAAGGGCCACGGGATCTCATGTAGATTTTTGCAAAGTCATATGCAAATCACAGAGCCCAGCCCTTTTCTTAACAGGATGGCAACCTTGTTCCTCGGTGGCACCTGGGACCTGGAGATCCTTTCTCCACTTACGTTTAGCACGCAGCCTGGGACTTGTCCCTGCAGCTCACCGGGTTAGCCGTGGCGCCGTTGGGACCTCCCACCGGGACTCCAGTCACCCACCTCTCTTGAGACTGCTCTGGCAGGGCTGGTGTGGGGTGCAGCCTTTGTTCAGAGGGCAACATGTTCCAAGCAAAATCTTCCTATCTGGGCCATGGGCTCACCACTCGGGGCTCCCTTCTTCTCTACTGGGTGCAATTTGAGGTTGCTGAGCTTCTCTCCAAAGTCTAAAATGGTGGGGCAGTAGGGACCTGTGAGAGGGCCCATGGCCCAATGTACTTCCCCCAGCTCCCATTCTCAACAGCAGATGTCCCCAGGCCCTTGCTGTCCTAGAGGTCTGCGATAGGAGCAGACGGGATAATTAAAGGGACACATTCATCACTGAAGATTTTTTCCAGGTGGAACATCTCTATTATCGGTGCCCCTAATCTGGAAATGCCCATCATTCCGATCTAGCTTGCCTCCCTAACATCGTGGGAAATAAGGAAGAAGGAGGAATGGTTTATGGTAGAGAAGATGAGGGCTAACTCTAGGTGTTCCCAAACATTGGCAGTAACCACTTTACCACAACAAATTTTCTATTTGCTTCAGCCTACCCAGGTTTTGTTATATTTTTCTAGCTCCTTCCTAACTTCACTCCCTCCTGAGGTCTCTGGTTCAAAGACCATCCTTCCAGCCCTCATTTGTTTCAAATCGTCCTATTGAGGGCTGCGTGGGAAGTGTGAGAAGATGCAAATGCAACAAACTGGCCACGTGTTGGTAACCACTGAAACTAGATGATGGGTATATGGGCACACCATTCTCTCCACTTTTGTATATGTTTGCAATTTTTCATAACACTTTTTTTTTAAGTCCTCCAGCATCCATGACACTCAAGCAGGAGCCCCAACCCTTAGCGCAGAGTTTCATAGATATCCCACACCAAGGAGATGATGATTCCATCTCATACATATACTCATTTTCTAACTTTTTTTTAAGGCCCATTGCTTTATTTTCAATAGACTCAACCTGATTTCTAAGAGGTTCTGAAGTTGGGCTCACGTCCCTGGCTGGGTCATGGGGGAGGGCAGGGTAGAGGGTCCCTTAAAAGTTTACACTTCCATGTACCTCACAATCTTATTGTGAGGATGTAACTTGTTCAGTGTTCTGAACTTTGCGAAGGAAACATGTTCTCAATGCAAAGTGTTATTCTCTGGAATTGCACCTGGCTCAGGAAAGGACTGTCTTTGTACTTGAACTTAAATCCAATGGAGAACATTAACATGGGCATTTGCATGACTGAGAATTGCTGCTGTCTTTTTTCCGTATGTCACTTTCTTGAATGTGTTCTAATAAAATGATTCTAAAGCAGGCTCTTGATATACAGTGATTTATAAATACTTTCTGTTGAGTGCTGAGGCCCTTAATTCTTTGCCAAAAATCCACCCCATCCCACCTTCCAGAAAGATCTGTCAAGCTGGGGACAGATGAAATGAGTGTGCGTCTGGCATGATGGCGGCACCACTGCAATTGCAGTCACTAATAAGAATCATGTCAACCACAGCAATTTTGTCTTCTGATTGCCTAGCAACAGAATTTGTTTTTCAGAATACTGATGATCATACGCAGAAGACAATTGTGGTGGGGGAAGGCAGAGGGACAGGGCGGGAACAGGAATAGAATTCAAGTGTACCAAGGAGGGAGGGAGGGAGAAAAGTGGAAGGGGACACAGGCAGCCAAACGGAGAGACAGGCAAAGTTTAAACTCCTTCCCTTCAGTGACAGCTCTCAGCATGTTCAAATCATTGTTCAAACTTATTTACAAAATTGAACTTTTTGATATTAAGCCATAGCAAGTTACAAATCTCAAAATCTCATTAGGCAAATGGGAAGCAAAAGGAGAAAATACATTATTTCCAGTGGTAGATATCTTAAAAAACACTTTTTATCCCAATCTTTATGCCCCTTCAGCAAGACTAGTTAGGGAACTCCCACAAGCTAGTAACAAAGTTAGGTCAATTCTTTGGGAAAGGAGGCATTGTTAGAAACTTCAGGGCTTAAAGGGCTCATAAAGGAGATTGGAAGGCAGAACCAGACAAAGTGGCTTCCATTTACTGAGCACTGCTCTTACCCCAGCTACTGGGAAAGCACTTGATCTACTCCATTAATTTTCATAGCCATTCTGAGAGGCAGGCAGTACTTTCTTCATTTACCGAATGAGAAGGCTGAAGCTAAAAGAAATAAATAATTTGTGCAAACTCTTGCTGCTAGAAAATAGTGGATCTGTAATAAAAATTCAAGTCTTTCATCCCCAAATCCACACTTTTCCCTGCCACTGGGCTGATGGCCCAGGTGCCCAGTCTGGGCTCTCCCTTACACACCTCCCATAGTCGTCCACCTTTGTGATCTGTGCAGCTCTGTGTGCCCTCCAGGGGCACACCAGCATCCTGCTCTTCCTCCTGTGATTGGAGGTCCCTGATGGGCCAGAGTCTTTGCAGCACACATTTCCGTATCTATGACTTGGTTGTGTAGGACACAGGCTAATGAGGCTGCATCACCATTTGGTTTACACAGGGGGTTGGTTGCCTACCAGGCAAGTATTTTTCATTATGATGTAGATGTGCAAACAGCCCCAGTTCTCTCAGAGCTTCCCAGAAGAGGAGACAGACATTGATCAAGTCACACATGAATGGCTCTGTAATTGCAACTGGAGGGACCTGGGAAATCATTGAGATCAACAGTGGAAACTGACACTCAGTCATGTTAGTTGCCCAAGCAATTTGCCCAAGATCATGTACCATGTTAGGGGCATAATACAAGCTAGACCTTGGAACTCCTGATTTTATTCTTAGACTACATTTTCCCCCTATTATGTCATACTCTACTGTAACATACCCATAGACTGTCCCCAAAGCCCAGCGAGCCATATAATCATATTGATCAATTAGGACATTATTCTAATTTCTAGGAAGAACCATAGAGTACATTTTGAAATGATAATCAAACAGTATAGTGAGCCAAACCCCTGAAGATGGCACTTCCCAAAGATTTGTTTGCAAAGTCATCTCAAAGCCCAGAGCAGGGACAGAAAGAGGCAGAGAGACATTGCCTATGAAGGGTGCTAACAGGTGTTCTTTTGTTTTGGACTGACCCCAACATTTTTCTCATCTCCCAGATTCAGCAGTCACAGATATACTCATTAATTTGACAGATATTTACTGAGTGCATACTAGGGGCCAGACACAGTTCTCAGAGTTGAGGGTATAGCAGTAAACAAAACAGCCCTCATGAAATGTACATTCTAGCCAGGAGGGAGGGACAATAAAAATAAATAAGTAAATATAACAGCATATATGAGAGTGATAATGATATAAAGAAAAAGTGAATCAAGAAAGGAAGGTAGGGACTCACCAAAGTCAGGATGCATTTTAAAGCAGGGTGGCCAAAAAATGATTTATTGATTTACATTATATACACATAGGGACATATATGCATGCATACATATGTGTACTAGATATTATACATATAGTATATGGATGAAGTGGTGATAGATACATCTCCTCTCTTTAATAGTGATTTAACTGGTTTAACATATCAATGTGGGACAACTCTAAGTAGCCAGCTGTCTAGTGTAATTTGAAAAATTCTGCAGGCTACCTCCTAGCTCCTCCAAGGGGGGAAAATAAAGACTTCTCATAGCAAGTCCAATGCTGATTCTTAGCTTTCCCTTTTTTCCTTTGGACCAAAGTAGTGGTTCTCAAACTTGAATGTGCATCAGAATTACTGGAAGGCTTGTTAAAACACAGATTGCAGGGCGCCATCCTCAGAGTTTGTGAATCAGTAGATCTAGGGGGTGGACACAGGAATTTGCATTTCTACAAATTCCCAGGTAATGCTGCTGCTGCTGGTCCAGGGACCACACTTTAAGAAGCACTAAGTAAAGTTATTATAGCTGGAAGATTTTTTTTAAATGAAGCTATTACCTGAGAAAGGATGCATTCATTCCTTGGGCCACATGGCCATTATAGAAGTAGTTTATCCTTAAAAAGCAGAATCCTTAAGAAATGGGACTATTCTTTTTAACTAGGGAAAGTTTCTCAAGCTATATCCCAAACCCCCAAGCATTGACAATTTGGGCAAGGGACACATCCTGAATAGAAGATGCCAACAGTATTTCATCATTCATCTGTCAATGATCTGCATTTTCATAACATGTAATACTTCTATAAGCCCTTTTGCCCACCACTTTCTCTTGACAGTTAACCTATCACGTAGGTAGAACAGGTCATTATTACATTTTATGGATAAGAAAATTGAAACATAAAGAGATTATGTGGCCTCCTGTGGTCCCTGAAGTCTGAGAACCCCGGTGCCTTAATCCTAGACCAGTGTTCTTTCCCCACTAACACTAGCTAGAGCTTTCTCCTAGGGCAGTGGTTCTTAACCTTTCTAATGCCAAAAGCCTTTAATACAGTTCCTATGGGTCATGACCCACAGGTTGAGAACTGCTGTCCTAGGGCATCTATTCCCAGGCTCTTAAAATCAAGTTATTCTTTATCTTTTGCCCTATTCAACATCCCACTGCTGCCAGTAGATTATCCATATAAGTGATTGGATACTGTGCCAAGTCCTAAGTCTTGCTTGAGTTTCCCCTGCCATAAACACATTTCTCTTCTTATCCTCCTAGGTATTGTACAGAGAAAATGCTAACTCATTTTATTATTAGTCTAAGCTAGAACTAATCATTCTGAAAGCAAACCTGCTAGAGGAAAAACACACATAATGCTTTCCAAAAGCAAATAGAAATGACATTTTGATTATATGTACCATTGCTTTCATTCCATTAGTAGAGATAATTGAAAATTTTCTGTATCACTAAAGCACCCAGCAAAATGGGAGTAGATTTTGTTAAATCTGATGGCTAGAGAATCACATTCTTAGGCATTTAAATGTATTCCCCAGACCAAAAAAAAGAAAATAAAGAATAAAATCCTCCTTCCTGGTATCTGCCCTTCTGGTTATATTTTCTACTTCTGGACTAATTCCTCATGGTGAAAGAGTGAGATCTCCCATTGATTCTCACAGATGGTGACCCTGTGGTCACAAGGAGGTATCTCCTTTCAGCTTCTATACTGCCTTTAACCACGCAGGAACGCAAAGTTTTAGAAGTCTCATTTCTAAAATTGTCCTCATCTATCTCCCAACCCATTGATATTCTGACATCTTCTTCCTGTACTTTGCCATTGGGACTACTCGTTTATTCAAGAAACATTTATAAAGCACTTACCATGTATCAGGCACTATAAAGGCCACTGAATAGCCTACAAAAAATGAGTTTGAAATAATCTTATTTTCGAAGAACATAGTATATAATAGAACCACTCTCTAAATCAAGTAGAATCACTGACATTCAGGAATATTCTAGACATGGAGTCTTGTCCAGGAAGCTGCTTTCAATTTTCACCCTATGAGAGCAAAGAGAGTGCTCAAAGAGCAAACTGATGAGTTTTTTCAACTTCAACATAACGTAGACACCATTAGGAAAGAAAAATGACCTAGAGAAGAGAAAAGTGGGATGAGGAAGGAATGCTAATCTGGAGTTCTGAGCATATACAGAAATAGTTATGTATCAGCAGCCCAAAAACATAGTAACAAGAGAGCAGTTTAGTAGAACCTAACATCCACATGTGGATCGTGGAAATGGAATTAATGTGGGGTCATAAGGCTGGGATGATTAGAAATTCCATGTTGGTGAAAGATCTGGTGTGACTGTGTAGCTGAGCTTTAGACTCTACAAAGTGGGCTATGAAAATGACTAATCCTTAAAAAAAAGAAGCACTGGGACTGAGCTTGTAAGAAAACAGGTTGGTGGGGGAGAAATAGTAGAATGCAGAGGATTCATTTGGCTAAGTCAGTATTAGAGAATCCATGAGAAAATTTTCAAAATAAAATCCAACGATGTGTGCATGTGTTTGTGTGTGTGTGTGTGTGTATACGCGCACGCAGATGTATACTCAGATACATATGTACAGGAAAGGTGATGAAGACCAGTCATAAGGATTTTATGAGGATATAAGCCCTTTAAATAAATTCTAAATTTATAATCCAGAAAGTAATACAATTTAGAAAACTAAAGTGCAATCCGCAGTTAAGTATAAAATTGTAGTTCTGGTGACCAGGTGGCTCAAGGAATATCACTAATGCATCTTCCTTGTATTTGTATTGAGCCATCTGACTCTCAGTACCTTCAAGAGACTGATCAGGCTGTGATACCACTTTTTATTTATTTATTTATTTTTATTTTTGCAGTTTTGGCCAGGGCCTGGTTCGAACCCACCACCTCCAGTATATTGGGCCGGCGCCCAATACCACTTTTCTTTAGGTTTGGCTTTGTGAACAGTGGCATGCCAGTTCAGAGCAGAGAAGCAGCTGGTTTTCAGATCTGTCTTTTGAAACACAGATCAAACCTGTCCTGGCACTGGAGGGAGTTTTCTCAGCACAACTGCTATATTCAGGTTTACCAGTAACCATCAAAGATGCCAGTGGCATAATAACACAGCCAGGCCTACCACTGGGGTGTAGACATGAATAGAAGTAGCTGCAGGAAGAATTTAGAGGGCTTAGAAGTAGCAGTGATGGGGAGTGTGGTTCTTTGTAACTGCCTTTGTGTTTCTAGGATGGTGGAATAAGAGTTATTCTATTTGTAAGGATACCTAGGGATTCTGTTGCCTGTCTGTAGCAACCCTTTAATGGGCCTTATACCTAAGCATAATGTGGAGTTTCTAGATCTGGCTATGTTTAGTTCTGCTGGGTGGTTGTTATAGCACACGTCAGAGTAAAGGGAAGTACCAGGATGAGGTTAAAAAGTAATTTACATAGATGTGGGGTTTAGATTTGATTGATGTGGCACTCTTACTCTGAAAGTGACCTATAAGTATGACATTCTAGATGTTGCTATAGTATCTCACAAATTCGCAAGGACTTGCATTGGCATTTTGGCCCAGAGAGGAGCAAGTTGGTGATAAAATTGTTGAAACACAGTTGAGTTCCTTCAAGGCCAGCTGGAAATAGCACTGGAATCTTACTTCTTAGACTCTTCCTGCATTCTCATTTGATTCTGAAGATGCTAAAATACTGTTTTATTCTTTGGTATTCCTGGGATTATGCAACCAAAAAAACTTGTTGGAGAGCCATAGATATAAGCCTCAAAGCCAGGCCATCACAGATGATTTAAATACTCTGTTCACTCTGTAGGGCCACACAGAGGCAGGCTGAGGGATGGAATAGGTTATTAAAGAGGGGCCCTTACAGTTTTAGTTGATTGGCTGGTGTTGTGGAATAAAAGCAATGGCAGTTCAGCTTAAAGGTACAGCAAAATGTTGCTTTATAGGGCTACACAGGTGCACAGCCTTCCAGGAGAGACCAAAAAGCTATCAGCCCAGCATTTCTGGCTTCTGAGAAATAAATAATTCTGAAATAATTAAAGTGAGAAGGCAATTAGTCCAATGAGTCTGATGGTCTTGCAAAGGTGATTGCTCTTAGACCATCACCACACACCCATTTCCCATCATTTCCCATACCTCAAATGTGGCTATTATAACCAAAAATCTGGATAATTTATTTCTTCTGAATTAAATGTCTTATAACAGAATGCATATGGAGGACTGCAGAGGGCTGGGATATGATAATACCAATATGAAGTCAGACAATTAAGTTTGCAAACTCATCCTAGAGGAAGTGCTACATACCTCATTGCTGAGTATCACTATGATCACCTTTGAAGTACTCCCCTTGGGAAGCCAAGTACTGACACCAGCACCTAGTCCACCCTGTAAAGCACTTTTTCTAGGATGAATTGGCAAACTTAATTGTCAGAACATGTACAACAATAGCTCTGATGGCCATTCCAGAAAATGAGTTCCAAAATTGCTTTGAAGAATGGAGTAGGCCGCTGGCACTGGTGCCTAGCTTCCCAAGGGGTGTACTTCAAAGGTGACCATAGTGATATTCAGCAGTCCGGTATGTAGCACTTTTTCTAGGATGAGTTCACAAACTTAATTGTCTGACCTTGACCTCATACTTATGTTGGACACATTGGTCTGTTTGCCATATTTTGACATGGGGGAAGGGCATCAAGAGTTATGCCTAAAGTAATGCAGTGATTACTTTAAAAAAACCCTCAAGTTCATAGGACATCAGGTACTTAGAAGAATATTACCTTAGTAGTGAGGAATTAAACACAGCTCTGCTTCTGCCTACAAAACTTGAAGGATCAGACTATTTCCAGGTGATTTAATTGTATCACAAAACAAAGCTCAAGAATATATTTATAGGAATACACACCCTGGGCAACACGGAGAGACGGATCGCACCTCTACAAAAAGTTTTTGTTTTTTTTTTTTTAATTAGCCAGACACAGTAGAACATACCTGGTGTCCTAGCCACTCAGGAGGCTGAAGCAAGAAGTTTGCTTGAGCCTAGGAGTTTGCGGTTACAGTGAGCACTGATCATACCACTGCACTCCAGCCTGGACAACAGAATGAGACTTCAAAAAAAAAAAAAGGATTTATAAGGATACGGATCTATGGAGCATTCAATGTCTGGCATCTGATTATCAAGCATACAAGGGAGCAGGAAAATATGATGATCCATAATAAGGGGGGAAAAATCAATCAAAACTGATCCAAAATTGATACAGATGTTAGAATTATCAGGCCATAAAAAGTTATTAACAGTATTCCATGCATTCAAAACATTGAATAAAGGCATGGATGATATCCATATTGAATTTTTAAAGATGAAAACTACAATGTTGAAGATTAAAAAGAAAAAATACCTGAACAGGATTAACAGTAGGGTATACATTACAAGAGAAAGATAAATATACTTGAAGGCATATTAGAAACTCTTCCAAATGAAACATACAGAGAAAAAATAATATCCCCTATCACAGAGGCTGAGAAAGAATTGAGTAAGCGTATTAATGTTCTAATGCAAAATCTTTGTGACTGAAGTTCTGTGCCCAACTAAACTGTAAGAGTGAGGGTGAAATAGGTTTTTTTTTGGACACAAAACAATGTAGAAATTTCACTACCCACAAGTCCTCATTTTTTGGAAAAAGTAAATCGAACCCAGAAGGGAAAAATTAGATGCAAGAAGATACGGTGAATATAAGAAACATGGAAACATTGTGGGAAATATGATTTAACACTGAGTACAAGTAATAAGAATAAAAAGAACAAACTTTTTTTAATGGAACATTCTAAAAGAGGGTAAAGAAAGCTCAGATTCTTGTCTGACTCAAGAACAGGATAGAAATAGGAATTAACTTAGGTTTTGTTAGAAAAATACAAATTTATTTGTATGTTAGAAAATGTGAAAGTAGCCACTAAAACAAACAAAATAGAATATATAATTTTAATACCGGGAGAGGGAAATAAAGAGAAGAAAGTAATCTTGACTGGCTCAACAGAGAAAAGGGGAAGAAAAGGAAGAGAATTTATGTCAAATAGAAAATATAATCCAAAAATAGCAGAAGCCTAAGTATATTGATAATCACAATAAATCCAAGTGGATTTAATAAACTAAAGTACAAATACTTTTCAATTGAATCTTTTAATCAAAATTCAAGTATATCCTTTGTAAGAGAGATATAAGTCTAAACAATATTACAGAAAATAAAAGGATGGAAAAGATCCACCAAACAAATACATATTAAGCAAAAGAAAGTTGGTATAAAAAATTTAATGTCAAGCCAGGCAATGGTGGCTGATGCCTTTAATCCTAGCACTTTGGGATGCTGAGGTGGGAAGATCATTTGATATTAAGAATTTAAGACCAGTCTGAGCAATATAGTGAGACCCTATCTCTAAAAAAAAAAAAAAAAAAAGCTGAGTGTGGTGCTACATGCTAATAATCTCAGCTACTCAGAAGGCTGAGGCAGGAGGATCACTTGAGGCCAGGAGTTTGAGGCTGCAGTAATCTATGATGATGCCACTGCATTCTAGCCTGGGTGAAAGAGCAAGACTCCGTCTCTAAAATATAAAATAAAAATAAAAACAAGAAAGAAAATTTAATGTCAGATAAAACACAGTTAAGGTCTCATTTTAAAATTTTTTATTATGTATGGTATGGTACAACTCCAGCAAAACTAATGCAGAAATTGCTACCTATAATCAGGGTACTGCCATAGTACAATTTTTCCAAAAAAAGAACAACAAAAAATAAAGTATGTGGTATTGGAGGTGGCTAAGGATGGTGAGGTAAAGTTCAGAGCAGGAGCAACAGAGCCCAAGTAAATAAATGTTGAAAATGCTTCTGTGGTTGGAACTTATGGGACAGGACGCCAGGGTAAGTCAGAGGAAACAGGCTGGGAAAGGCATCAAGCCTTATACTTGGGGTGCAGGTGAGTCTCGGAGAACTGTGCCAGCCCTGGGGGCGGTTTCCAGGACTATATTCATGCAGGCGAGGTTGAAGTTATCAAGGAAGAACACAAAACTGGGGACAAAGGGTTTGCCGGTGAAGATAAAGGATAAAAGCCCACATAAGTATCATGCTGGGTTTAAGACTCAACTGCTGACTGTGTGAACAGCCTGAGGACAGGAATATTCCAGAAATTTTATATTTGGCGAAACATGGAAATTCCAAGATGAAGAAAAGATAAAGGAGAAGACTGGTAGAAGTCAGGGGCTAGGTTTTATTGAGGGGTTAAATCTGAGTTGATTGCTATTTAGCACTACATACTAAGTTTAGAGATTCCAGGCCAACTGCATAGAGCAGTGGTTCTCAACCTTCCTGATGCCACTGTCCTTTAACACAGTTCCTGTGGGTCGCAACCCACAGGTTGAGAACCGCTGGCATAGAGGCTGATTATCACCCTTCTTGCACTTTACCTGCAATTTTTATAGTTCATGTCTATGGATATTTTAACAAGTAGAAAAGCATCAGAAAGAGTCTCCTCAGACATATAAATTTTCAAACAAATCAGTACATGATTATACTGTCAAATAAGTTGGTAGGGGGATATTTCATATAAAGGAAACTTTTTCTTTTGAAAAAGGGTCTCACTGTCACCCACACTATAGAGTACAGTGGTGGCATCAAAGTTCACTGCAACCTCAAACTCCTGGACTCAAGTGATCCTCCTCCCTCAGCTTCCCAAGTAGCCGGGACTACAAGCACACACCACTATGCCTGCCTAATTTTTTTATTTTTTGTAGAGAGGGTTCTCCCTTTTGCTCAGGCTAGTCTTAAACTCCTAACCTCAGCAGTCCTCTGCCTTGGCTTCTCAAAGTGCTAGAATTAGAGCCCGTGTGCCCTGCCGAAAGTAGATTTTTTTAAACACTATAAACTCATAAACATTCTTATAAATATTAAAATATTTTAAATGAAGAAAATTGGGGAGGGGGATTGTGTACAGAGGTTCACATAAAACTTTAGTCATTGTCAATCCTAAATTTGCCCTCCAAATACCTCTTAGCTGATTTACAGCTTGAATTTAATCATATCTTTAAGGCAGAGGGTTTCTGAGCTCTGCTCGTACCAGCACTACTTGAGTTTTCCAGGAATGCTGACCTGTTATGACAACTTGCCCTTTCAGTCTGTTTCAATCTGTCTGGTCACTTGGGATTCAGAGCAGCTGTGTCACAGGCACTGCTGAGCTCTCATAATTAGCTCTCAAGCATTCCCCTCGCTTTCTGTCTTCTGTGTCAGCAAGATGGGGGTCTTTGATCCAAGTTGCTTTTGAATTTTCTTTCCACCCTGACCAGAATAGAAAAACATGGAGATTAAATGCATTTCCAACCTTCCCCTGTCTACCTTCTTAAGACTCTATTGCCTATATGAGCATTCGAAGGCTTGACCACATAAGAGAAAAGCAAACCCCAGATGACCTTGGCTTAAATAAGAGAGAAGTATATTTTTCTCTTACAGAAACATGATATTGTAGATTCTGTAGGCAGGTAAACAGTCTAGGACTAGTAAAGAAGAACCACAAAGTCAGGAGGTACCTGGGATTTTTCTAACTTATGTTTCCATCATTCCTATGGTTTAGTCCAATTCTTTTTTTTTTTTTTTTTTTTTTTTTTAGAGACAGCATCTCACTTTATCGCCCTCGGTAGAGTGCCGTGGTATCACAGCTTATAGCAACCTCCAACTCCTGGGCTTAAGCGATGCTCTCACCTCAGCCTCCAGAGTAGCTGGGATTACAGGCGCCCACCACAATGCCCAGCTATTTTTTCCTGCAGTTTGGCCGGGGCTGGGTTTGCCCTTGGTATATGGGGCCGGTGCCCTACCCACTGAGCCACAGGCACCACCCTAGTCCAATTCTTGTAGTCCTAGGTGTATGCTGCTCTGGGGAGCAGGATCTACAAAAGGGAAGAAGTGTCATCCCCATATAAAGGAGACAAGTTTTAACCAATGCTAAAGGTCACATTTCATTGGGCAAAGCATGATAATATATATACTTATACTAGCTGTAAGGGTACTGGGAAATGTAGTCTTTTACTAGGTAACAATGTGGGCACCTCCTCCAACTAATGCATCTTTATTACTAAGAAATAAGGGAAGAACAGACTTTGGGGGTTTTTTGGAGGTGGGGTTTGAGACAGAGTCTCACTTTGTCACCCTGGGTAGAGTGCCATGGAGACATATCTCACAGCAACCTCTAACTCTTGGGCTCAAGTGATCCTCTTGCTTCCTCAGTAGCTGGGACTACAGGCGCCTGCCACAATACCCAGCTATGTTTAGAGATGTGGTCTTGCTGTAGCTCAGACTGGTCTCAAACTCTGGAGCTAAGGTGATCCGCCCGCCTCCGCCACTTAGAGTGCTGGGATTACAGGCATGAGCCACCACGCCTGGCCGGGAAAAACAGACTTCAAAGACAACTAGAAATCATTGCCAGGCTATCTCTTATTATCAGAAAAAAACAACTAGTTAACTCTATTGTACATCTCTCTTAGTTCTTTTTCTGCATTTTGTATCTAATTTGTACAGAAGAAGGGGTTACTTGTTTTGCACAGAGGAGTATTAATGTATAGCAGTGACATCCTGGAGACAGTTCCTAACTTACCATATATATCATGAAGGAGTACTGCATTTCCCCTCTTAATAGTTAAAATATATTTTATAACAAATCCATTTTTATAAAGAATTACGAGGTATTTCCCTCAAAGTTGACGATGGCACAGTGGAAAATCCAAAGTTATAAGCCAATAAAAGGCCTTTAAAATGTATATTCTATGCTTGTTTCCAAAAGGACTTGAGAGAGTTTAATTGATAGAGACACATGCAAATATAAATGCATAAAAGAATATGGTACTAGGGACTCACTTCCACATCATCTGTTTGGGGTGCAGTGTCACAAAACAGTACAGCTGGGCTAATTGTTAAAGCCGGGTATTCTCTCTATTTTATATATGTTATAAATTTTTCATCTTAAAAAGTTAAAATATCTGTAAAAAGGAAATAGCTTAATTCAATAGAGAAGACCTACCAAAAGGAAAAAGAAACACTAAGAAAGATTTGAAATTTAGAAATTAAACATAAGACAGTCCAGACAAAGGAAGCAGGGGTGTAGAAGTTTCATAAATATGATAAAACAAAGTACAGAATTTTCCACTTACTTCAGCGAATTCTAATCAGCAAAATTGAAAATCTACTCTATGTAAGACATTCTTAAAAACCACACAGTTGAGACATTTGCTATCCAGTGAAAGACACAGGAATATGGATATATCTCACCTGAGGTGAAATAGGCTGTCACAGGGACACAAACAGCATTCTGCTAGAGTGGAGAGGGAGGGAGAAGTTACTTAGAACTGCTGGTGGCGATGGCTGCACAGGAGCAGCGTGGAAGGATTCATGGATGAAGCTCCCTTGAGCTGGGCTTGATAGCTGGAAAGGATTTCCAGAAGATGTCGGGGTGTGGTTTGGGAGAGGAAGGTAGGACCTATTCCAGACTGAGAAAACATCATAAATAAGTCAAGGAGTTTGAAAAACATTGTATATGTTTGAGAATCAGTCATGGAGGTATGACGTGGAACACAGAATCAGGCTTGGTAGTGGTTGAGTTGGGAAGCTTGAGAGACTAGATCTGAGAAGCTCATGAATCATGAAATCCTGGAATGCCAGGGATTTGGACCTGGCTCTCTAGGCAAGAGAAGAAGAAAGGAGGACAGGTTCACATTTGGTCACCTCTGTGTTCTCAGAAAGTAGGGAGGAGATGTTTGTGAGTCTGTAAGGAACGTAAAGGGTTTAGAAGAGGATAGTATGATGAGGAATCAAAAAAGGAACAAAGGGGTTGTGAGAAACTCAGTCCTCGCTGAGGTATTAGAAGTACATTTGTCTTCACATTGTCTGACAACAAAAGCAAAGGGGCAAACATGTTAGGTTAAGTAATATTTTAGCTTTTGACAAGCACAAGTACATATACCATGATGTAAAAACACACATGCCTTCTCTCACCGCTCTCTTCTTCACACTGTGGGATGATTTTGAGTGACCTTGACATAGGTACCAAGGAAGGTGATAGTGAATAGCTAAAGCGTATGCATCATGAGACGGGGGAGGGAGACTGAATGTGAGAGCAAGAGTGGGAGAGGGGAGCCTTATTTGTCACTTACTTAGGACGTAGTTAAGAAGTGATTGCTAGGTGGCAGGTTTGGGTCAGAGGAGTAGGATATGTATGTACATTATGAATAAGCCGGCTGACATTCGGGATGAGTTCTTAAAGCAATGCTAAGTATTCTGGGGCATAGTGACACTAAAAGTAGAGAAGAGAATTTTCAGTAAAGGACTTGTAGTGAGAGAAATTTAAATAAGAATTAAGAGACATTGCCTGATAGAGCAGGATGGACTCCTCACTTCTTCCAGAAGGGCATTCATTGTAATGTCAAAGATAAATATGGAGATTTAAGCAGAATACCTTTCAAAATAGCAATGCCTTAGCAGAGCAAATGGTGGGGCCACAGAGCTGGGAGCGCAGCAGCTCGCCCACCACACTCGAGCTTGGAGTCCTTGGCGTCTCCACCATGTGGTTCTGCCAGGGGCAACTGTGAAGTGAGAGACAAAGCTAGAGCTGAAGGATACTTTTAGGTCTTTTTCTCAAGTGCCTGTGCTCTCATTTTGTAGATGAGGAAACAGGTCCAGAAAAATCCAGTGGCTCACACAAGATTACCACCCACCTAGGGCAGAACTGCTCAGCTGTCCAGACTCTTGACTCACAGTCCAGGACTCTTCCCACCATGTCTACTCTGCTGTCACATGGTGTCCCAAGGCTGGTGCAGTTCACTGGGGAGCTCCACCAAGGTCTGTCCACCCTGATGGGTGAGCTCATCGGTCCCAGAGAAAGATGCCACTGTGGGGACGTGATCTGCAGCCTGCCAGATGAAGGGGAGCGAGGGAGGCAGTCAGATGGGGATTTCAGGAAATACTCTAAAATGGCTTTAGAGGACTTTAGAGAAACAATAAATCTACCTACTATCCTGTTTCAGGGATATTAAAATGCAGTACAAATCTCTCCCCTCCACTGAGGCTTTTTGTGCCTTTTGGGAACTGACAGATCTTCTCTCTGAAACACATTGATCCTCTGAGGGAAATAGACCACAAAGTTCTAAATCCTTTCTCAACTGAGAGGTGGAAAGCTGGAAACTTTAAAATGTGTTCCATTAGGAAGGATGAACATGGCGATAATTACCTGAGTAACTTTTCCAGCGCTAACCGTCCTTCCAGCTGAGACCCATGGGGCCAGGCACAGCTGCAGACCCCTGCAAGGGGGCAGGCTCTGGGGGTCAGCACTAAACTTTACCCTGAGGGTTGGTGAGGTGCTGAATAAAGACAGGAGTATGAGTTTTTATAGGAAACCTGAGAGAAAGAAGCTACATGAGCCTTAGGTTTTCCTGACTCTTAAAAAGAAATAAGAGAGGAAAAGGGGCAAAGTCAGAGTTCTGTAAATTTTTATACATTTGGCCTTAAATCATTTTAAATGCATATAAGATGAGAAATGAGCCATGTAAAGAAGTCCCTTTTATTTTTAGTCACACCCTCAGGCCCTTTCAGAAGAAGAATATATACCCCAGTAGTGGTGTGCCCAGGTCTATACAGAGTTTAAGGGATAGTTGTGATTTTTTTTTTATTAAATCATAGCTGTGTACATTAACGCAGTCATGGGGTACATTGTGCTGGTTTTATATACAATTTGGAATATTTTCATCAAACTGGTTAACATAACCTTCATGGCATTTTCTTAGTTATTGTATTAAGACATTTATATTCTACATTTAGACAGTTCTGATTTTAAAGAACTCTGTCCTGTAGTTAGACCGTGTGCCCTGGTTTTTTGTTTGTCTGAGGTTTTTACACATACTATGGTAATATAGGTACCACATGTATAAGGTGAACAGCTAGCTGTGAACAGGATTTGAGACTCTGAATCACACCCATAATATAATTATAGAGCCAGAATGGATGAACCTTAAAGATCTTTTAGTCCAACCCTTTGTTTTACAGATGACATACCCATGGGTGGGAAAGTTGAAGTTCTTTGTCCAAGCCACAGAGCTGGGAATCATGTCCAGGGCTCTTCATTTTTAGTCCAGAACCCTATCACACTGTATCTCTTGTCCTGAGGAGACCAAGGGCCACTCGGTGGATATGAATGACCAAAATGCAGCCTTTCATGAGGCCCTGGTTTATGTCCATCACAGTTGACATTTCAGGATTCACAAGCCTTTTCCCTAACTGTGTACCACCTAACGCCCACCATAGACTTAGGACTCATGTATATTTTCATTGGTCTTTGTTTTACTCTAAGCTGGTTTTCTCCTCTTCAGCAAAGTTAGGAGCAGTTTCTTAAAAACTGAAAAGCAGTTGGTTCCTTCTTAGTCCCAGCTTGTTCTGTGAGGGAGTAGAGCTCATTTCCTGTGTCTTAGTGCCGTGAAATCATGCAGTCTTTCGTGTCAGAAGTATTTCTGTTGCTTAACTGTCAGAATCCGTGAAGGTCTTTGTATATATGTGTTTGGTTTTAGAAAACTCTATGGTTCTTGGAATTTTATAACCACACAGTTTTAGTTTTAAATTTTACATTAGTCATGCCACCTTTAGTTAAATTCATTTGGTTGCTAGGAGAAGGGCTCTTTCAAGATAGCTCAAGGAAGCGGTGGGTATTACCAGGGATGGAATACCACTGCTGCAATAGATCTGGACCTTGCACAGTCTGGGTCTGCACAACTGAACTCCCTTGTGGCTCCAGTTGAAATTTCTCTCCCCAAGTCTGCATTATCCTGTCCACCTCCCACCCAGCCTTCACACACTGTATATACCTTTTCTTTACCTATTGTCTCTGCTTATTCAAAGTTTCTGTTCCCTCATGACCTTGGCTTGCCTATGACCTATTATGGCTCCTCTGACCTTTTTCCATATCCTAAAATCCTTTCTATCCCCAGGTAAGTATGTCATGCTCTCACTGTGTCCTAGTTTATATTCTTGAAAGATGGAATTTTATTGGCCCCCAATCATTGTTTTTGCCCTGAAGACCATATCGTTTGTCACTGTTCACCCTTCATTGGATCTTTCCATGAACCAGAAGCCTACCCTATCGGTCCAGTCCCCTGTGGGTGCAGGATGGACTGGCGTCCGTGATGGGAGAATGGAAGACGTTACTGCCCCAAGCTGGCGCTATCAGCATACAAGCAGGGAAGCCCCTTACAGAAGTGGTTACAGTCATGTCCTTGGCCTGCTTAATATAATACACAGTCAAAGTAAAATAAATCATCAGTGAGGTGGCTGCAAATAATCGAAAGTAGAATTTAACAACAGAGAGTTTGTGATTCTGTTTTCAACTCTGGAACTTTATAGCTGAGTAACATGGAGCAACTCTTAAGTCTTAACTTTCTATCTGTACTTGTGAAGACTCAGTGAAATAAAATACATAACAAGACATCGTCAGCTATCCAGCATCACATCCATGTAAATAATATTACTTTCTCTAAGTCCCTCTTAAATATAAAACTTTCCATCTGTGGTATTTTATCCTTTTCTGAACTGAGTATCTCCTCCCAGCACAAAGCTCTGAGTTTAGGTGATACATTCCTTGTTATCTGAATCTGCAGAAATAACACAGAGAGGTCAAGATTGTTACTTTTTATACAAAGCTGACCCAAACTACATTATTCCTAGAGTATTTTATTCAGAGCGCATAGGGTGTTAGAGCTGGCACTCTTTAGAGTCTCTGACCCAAACCTTCTTTGTTTGCAGATTAACTAAGGCTTAGAGAGGTCAGTTGACCTAGATGCTCAGGGCCTGTAGATTGTTGGTTGCCATGGCAGAGGATGCTTGTGAAAGGGGCCGGATTATATTATGCACAAAGGGGTCCCGCTGAGTTATAAGATCAGGAGTGATGTCTGTGCTTTTTCTCTATGGTCTTGCTGTATTTAAGATTAGACAATATTAGGAATGTCCCCACAACTCCTACCACCACACTGATCAATGATCCTGTCTCTTTGACTGCAGTGAATAGCTTTTCATCTTCACTTTCTCTTTCTTGTGTAGAAAGAGTAAAACTATAATTATTGAGGACTCTTAAGTTCTCACCCCCTTTGCTGGTGAGTTTGAGGTTAACATTAGGCTATAGGAAATTCAGTGGTTTGGGTGGCAGAAGTAACACAGTAGTTTTGTGCTTAGGAAATAAATCCTTCATTTCTTTCTATAATTTTTAGCTGCCCTGACGTGCAGGGTGTCTTTCTTTCCTCAAACCGTATGTGCTAAGATTTAAAAAAGGAAAAAGCCATTTTGCAGCTGCTAGCAGCAGCTGTGTGGAAGTGTGGAAACCTCACACAGAGACACAAGGCTATTCTAGAAGCCCAGAGGGTGAGAAATCTGCCCTTTGCCAGAAGAGAAGCAGCCCGTAGGCTCAGTTCTGTGGTCTCTTAGCAGAGGCCAGAGGAATAGGAGGCTGGTCCCAACCTGCTGTGAGGAAACTGTCCACCTTCATCATGGATATGTCATTTAATCTCTACTTAAGGTAGGCATGGAATCCTGCCTGAGACCTTCTGCCACACACACACCCTGATGGAGATTCTCTGATGTCTTAGAGAGCCCAGACCTCTTTAAAGAAACAATTATCTTAGATAAGAATGGCACCTGTCTTGATTCTGACGTCTCTCAGCCAGTTCAGAACACAGCCCTATCCACACCTGACTTTGAGAGAGAAGATACATTATGGTTGAGAAGACAGAGATCAAGCACAGAAGAATTTTCATCCTAACTTATCTCCTTTGTTCCATTTTCCTTCATGTAAACAGAAGCAGTCAGAAATCTTGGAAAGTGCCACTCACCATGGGAGAGGGACGGCAGTCCAGCAGAGAGCATACACAGCCACTATTCCCATTTTTTAGAAGACAGTTTCCTGACATATTTAAAATTTAACACCATTTTCAAAAGAAAATAACCACCATTGTTGTCCTTTCTGTTGACACCTCTCCATTACTTTGTCACAGTGCTTAGTGATTAAAAGGCAGTGGTGATTTTAAACAGTGACTTCACTTGGGCTCCAGTGTAGAAGAGAGCTACTGTGGAAGTGAGAAGAGGGTGGGAAGAGGGAGTACAAAATCAGAACGCCTCCTTTCCCATGGAACCCTTATACCCTCATGATACAGCGGATGGTCTTAGAGCTAAAAGCTCCTAGCTCCCACCTTAGATGCAGCTGAAGGTAGATAAGAACTGTCTCAGAAAGGTCTGTGCAAGTCTCAGAGCCAAGTACAGCCTTTCTCAGGGAGTTAGGAAGCAGGTGGGGGAGGTTGGTAAGATTGCAGTGTATGAAGTTCTTAGCAGTGAGGGAGCTGTGAGAATGTAGAGATATCCTTGCCCAGATATGCTGGAGAGACACGTCTGTGAAGTACTCCACGTGTTCTCAATGACTCAAACATCATATCAAATAACAGGCTAGGTGCAATGGCTCATGTCTGTAATCCCAGCACTTTGGGGTGGGGGGGATGGTGAGGCAGGAGGATTGTTTGAAGCAGGGAGTTCTAAACCGGCCTCAACATAGTGAGACCCAGTCTCTACAAAAAAATACCCAAGCCTGGTGGTATGCAACAGTAGTCCTAGCTACTCAGGAGGCTAAGATAGAAGTATCGCTTGAGTCCAGAAGTTCGAGGATATTGTGAGCTATTGTGCCAATGCACTCCAGCCTGTGCTGGAGTGAGACCCTGTCTCTTAACAAAAAATAATAAAATAAGGGCAGGCACAGTGGCTCATGCCTATAATCCTAGCCTTCTGGGAGGCAGAGGAGGGAAGATTGCTTGAGCTCAGGAGCTCAAGAGATTGCCTGAGCCCCTCCCTATAAAAATAGAAAAATTAGCCAGGTCATGTGGTAGAAGCCTGTAGTCCCAGCTACTCAGGAGGTTGAAACAGGAGGAGCTCAGGAGTTTGAGGCTGCTGTGAGCTAAGATGACATCATGGCACTCTAGCCTGGGACAAAAGAGTGAGACTCTGTCATAAAAATAATAATAACAATAAAATTAAGGATATATCCTACTTATAACTTGAGTGTTAAAATGTTCAAGACAGACAAAATTAGACCCAGGAAGGGGAAATCCCACTGTAGAGACCCCTGTCAAAGAATGTAAGAGACGTGAGAAAGTAAGAGTTGATTTGAGCTCCAAAGGTGGGGGAGACGGGGTCTGGAGAGGAAAAGGGAAATTCTTTGAGTTGGAATGTTGCCTATCCACAGAAATCCAGAGCCAGAAATGACCAGGATATATTTGGGTCACTATTAAGAGACCAAGCAGAGAAAATATATAGACAAATAATGGACATTGGAGTTGAAGAACTAAATAGGGGAGTGTTACAAAGGGCTTTGAATGGGGACCAGGCTGGTAGAATTTGAAGGGGCAGACAGGGCAGAATCTGTGTAAATTCTGAAATAGGAGAGTGTTATGATGAAGATGGAGAGTGGGTGGTAAGCACCCAGATTACCACCAAAAGACAGAGGAAAGATTTTTAATAACTTGGCAGGACTGAATGTTAAATACAAGGGGTAAAGAGTCTCAAATGACTACAGTTTGTCCAAAAATATTTTGACATTTGGATGGGTGGGTAATCTGGGACGAACCACAGTGGGGTGAGCAGGAAAGGAGGAGGAAGAGGCCTGATGTAATGTGGTGAAAAGGCACACTGTCTGAGAACCAGGCAACTGAGCTCTTATACTAAAGTAGTTAGTTTTGTGATCAGATCCTGTAACTTGCCTTCATCTCCACTTTTTTATTTCTAAAATTAGATTCTATCCAGGAAAAATGTATTAGTACTCACTATATACAACTGTCTATTTTGTGTTTCCCCTGTGGACTGGTGAGATACCCAAGTCAGGGCAGGTTGAATCTCTGTGCAATCTGTCCGTGGTTAAATTACCCTAGCATGCAGTCGCCTTCAGCAAATCTTAGCTTTTGCCTCCCTCTAGTGGCTACCTGGTGCTACTGGACCTGTGCCTTTGCTGTTTTTGTCCCTGGAGAGTTGGTCTGATTGAAAGTTGAGAAGATGGTGGTGATCACAAACCATGGACATGGTCAAGGCAACAGTAGCAAGTGGTGTCCAGAGGGCATGTCATGATAGTTGGTAACCAGATGGGTGGCAGGGAGGCAGTGACAGGAAGGCATAATGTCATGAACCAAACATCCAGCATGGGGTAACAGTGTCAGAGCAACCTCCACCCAATAAGTGGGTTAACCTGAGCGAGGAAAGAGTATGGAGTCACAGGTAAGGGCCCATCTTCACAATGAAGGAGAAGATCAGATGAGGGACAAGTGGAAATCCTAAGAGTGATTCATCAAGGGCAAACACTTGACAGGAAGGGGCTATCAGACTTTGGGACCCTCCCCGTTGCTTCTGACTCTTCTACTTGTGGCGGCCACATGTTCTCGATCTGGGGTGGTGCCAGCACATTCAGGGATAGCCTTGTGGTGATGGAGCTCAGCTGACTGGCTGGCACAGGAAGGAGGTGGATGTTCAGGGCTCCCTCTGGCTTGTGGCAAAGCAGGAGTGAAGATGTTATCAACTATCACAGCCAAGGGAGGGCTCAGAAGCTAATGATATCAACAGCTCTATCAAATGGGGCAGTCAAACAAGGCAGTGCTGAGAAGAGCCCATCCCTTGAGGGACCCCAGTCCTCATCCCTGTCAGCACTCCACACTTCTGCTATTGTCATACCCAGCATGAAAACATGTGATGACTGTAAACGGGTGAGGTGGGGACATCATGGCTGTCCACCGTACTGCTCTGTGCCCATGCCCAGCACAGTGGCTAGTGAAGAGGAAGTGTGTGAATGAGGGAAATGGACATGCTAGACCCAGAGTCCTGTGATCCTTAGCAAGGATTTCTCCTTTTAGAGCCTCAGTTTCCTCATCTATAAAATCAGATGATAATGCCAACCTTACGGGATCTGTGAGGATCAGATAACATCTGTGAAGCAGCTTAAAAACTATAAAGGGCCCTACAAATGGTAATTACTATCTTATTCTACCTGAAGGTGAGAACCAGCAAGAAGTCCACTGGCATTCCCCTGACTTGGGAGACAGTGACCAAGGGTATTTGCTTTCTGAATCAAAGCACTAAGAACATGCTACTTCTGAACATGAATTTGTGGTTCCTCCCCTACCCCCAGCCTGTTAGCAGCCAGCTGGCCCCCTTACCAGGACAGTCCCCCAGCAACCAGTTCAGAAATTCTCTTTCCCAGTCTGATTCCAGTCTGTTGTTCCTCTAGGAAGCCTAGTAGAGGAAGGGGAGAAGGTCACATCTGTAGCTCTACAAAGGAAAATTTTAGCCTAAATCATACTCTAAATCTTTTAACCCTGGCTTAGGAATATATGCTTGGCTTTAAATTTTTTCTTAGTCTGTCAGTTTACTTCAATATGTGTCATTCAGATTGTCTCGGAAATGGATTTCTACTCCCTAGACACAAGGTATCAGCACGGGAAAACACACCTCAGGCACTTGCCAAGTCACAGTTACTGGATAAACAATAGGTAACATGCTGAGCGTGTAATATGTGTCAGGGTTTACCTGTGGTAGCTCATGTGATCTTTGCAATAAATCTATATAGTAAAAATTAATATAATCCCTATTTTATAGATAAGGAAATTGAGACAAAGGGAGGCTAATTAACCTGCTCAAGATTATACAGATGGTAATGAAGGGACAGATTCAAACCTAAGTAGTCTGGTTCCAGACCCAATAATCCACAAAACAGGAAATGGTCACCCACAGCTGAATAATTGAGGTTTGATAACATTTGGCACACTTGTGACAGTTGTCTGTGGTCTTTAGTTTCCTCTAAAGTTCTACTTTCCAGTGTTGCCCGCCTCTTAGAGTGGACAATTTGCAGGAATTCTTGGGGTGTGCAGAGTAACCCACAACTTCTCTTCTCTCTCTAACTAAAAAGTTGCTTTTTAATCTCAGGCTTCTCCCAGGCTCCTCTCCTCCCGTTTCTTTAGGTAGCCTTGGTGTTTTCAGAGCCATTCCCTGGGCTTTTTCCTCCTTTCCAAACTGTGGGGCAGGAGAATACTGCACTTCCTACCTAGGTGCGATCCAATAGCAGTATGGACAGCCTCAGTGAAACACAGAGGAGCTAGGAGGTGCTGCCTTCTTGGCAGAATGGTTACCTCCATTCTGGAGGCTAAGGTCAGTGTTGCAAAGGCTAAGTTCATTGTTCAGCCCCATCTCTCTTGTCAGTTTCCACGGCTTCCCCAGGGGCAGTGAGATGAAGGTAGAAGGGAGGAGAACTAACAGTTGCTGGTACTGCTGCTTCTTATCTCTGAGGTGAGGAAGGCTCTGCCCTCACCCATCCTAGAGACTTTGTCTGGTCTGAAGCCTGGGGAGGGCGTCAGAGATAAGGAGAGGACAAACATTTGTATCAATTAGCATTTTCCTCCTCCCTTGCTGCAGAACACAATATTTGATAATTTTTTTTGTTGAATGGACAAATGAATGAACGTTCAGTGCAGCTAAATCTAAAATCCTGTAAGTTCCAACCTTGGTCTTAGCTATGCCTATGAGCAGCACAGGGCAAGTCTGTGTCCATCTGTTGGAAGCCTACAGCATCGTGTCCCTGCGCTCTGTCCTTGCTCCCATCTTGGTCTCCATCTTTCTCTCCTTGGATGAACACATAAGAGCGTACACTTCAGATGGGAAATGACAAAGCTGGAAGGGATCGCTTCTGCCGTAGGTGAGAGAACCAAAAACAGTATACCTTAGCTAGAAAGTTTAATTGAACAATGATAAATAGAAGATTCTTTGACTTAAAAGCCTCAGGAGCCCAAGTTCAGAAAGGGGGAAAGTGGGCCTAAGAAGCCCCTGTGAATTAGGTTGGGGTTTCAGTAGGCTACATGCTCAACAGAAGTTAACAGCATGACTTGCCCCAAAGGCTCTCGAAACACATTGATGGAAATACAGTGTCAAGACACGGGCAGTGAGGCCTGATTCATCTGTACTGGGCAGATCACGTCTAAAGGATTGGGTTCAGCTCTGTCAGAGGCACAGTGACATACTGACATTTATCTAGAAGAAAAGACTGTGATAGAATTATTGGTAACCACACATTTGAGAGCCATTTAAGGGAACATTTTGGAAAACAGAAGACTTAAGGAATTCTTGTTCTAGTTTTCACATGTCTTTCATATGAAGCTCTATGGGATAAAGATTTCTTCTGGGTTACCCAAGAGGACAGACTAAGAACAATGGATGGAAATTAGAAAAACAAGGAAAATGTTCTTAAAACTATAGCTTTCCACGAGAGAACAGATTCATAAGGTAGAGTTTGATATTTAGGAAAGGGCCCTGCCTTGACTAGGAAGCTAGATTAGAAATTTACAGAGGCCCAGGGACAATTTCTAGGTTTCTATGATCTGTATTCTTAATTGCCTCTCCCAGCTTTGGGTCTTCTGCAACTTTGTCAACCCTGACTTTAAAAGTCTTTTTTCCACATTGACACCAATTTGTATATGAATGCATTAGGTATAAGCATGGACCTAGACCTTTGTAACATTCTCTAGATTGATACAATCACTAATCTAGCCAGATTTACTGAAAAGTGCTCTGAACCTAGAATTTGAAAACCTGTGTCTGATCCTGGCTGTGCTACCTACTAGCTTGCTACCCTAAGTTTTTCCATTCATAAAATAAGAGGAGTTGTATAATCTCTGACTTAACTCATTTGCTTACTAACTCAGTCATTCACTCATTAATTCAACAAATATTTATTATCCGCTGTCTTCTAGAAACTGTCTTCCTTAGATAATTTCCTTCCCATTTAGGGATTCTTTTTTTTTTTTATCTGTAAATAAGAGAGTTGTAGTAAATTAACTTCTGATAGGGCATGTATCTACCTTAAAGTACCCTCAGCTCAGTCTACATTTCATTGTTTTGGCTACAAAGTTGTCATGGAAGATTCAGATGAATACTTTGCTAAATCAAAAATTTTGTTTTTGAAGCATTTCTCAAATCCATTAACTTATTTTTTAAGAGGAATGAAAGGATCAATTTCGATTAATACTTATCAAAGGCATATTACATTAAGAGAATCAAAAAAAAAGAGGCAGCCACGCCTGTGGCTCAAAAGGGTAGGGCGCCAGCCCCGTATGCCAGAGGTGGTAGGTTCAAACCCAGCCCTAGCCAAAAAAAGAGAGAATCAAAAAAGAATAAAAGGAAAAATTGGCAAATGCTAGTCATAATAGTTAATACTTATTGAATCATATTGAGGCAAACTTTTGAGACTTTGAAAGTCTGAAAATGCCTTTATTGTAACCTTACCTTCCACTGATGGTTTATCTGGGCATAAATTCTAAGTTGGAAATAATTCTCACTCAAGAGTTTTGAAAGAATTGATCCATTTTCTTTTACATTCTAATGTTATTGAATTTCTGTCATTATGATTCTTAATTTGTTGGATCTTACCTGATTTTGTTTCCTCCTCTCTCTCTAAAGGATTTTAGAATGTCAGTTTTACTGCAATATGTCCTAATACTGTGCTTTATAGAGGGTCATTCATTTCACCTGGCACTTGGAACATTCTATCCGTTTGGCAATTTTTTTCCTTCAATTCTGGGGATTTTTCTTTACTATTTATTTCTTTCCATTCTGTCTGTCTTGAACTTGTTAGATTGATTCTGTAACTTTCTCATATTTTCTCTCTTGTTTTCCTCTTTCAGTGTTCTTGTTATACTTTTTGGAAAATCTATTTGATATTATCTTCCAATTCATCTATGAAATGTTTCTTTTCAACCATAATGTTAATTTATCCCCTTTTTAAAGCACCTTGTTATTTTTTCATGGAGACAATATCCTCTCTTGTCTTTCTAAGGATTTGTAGTGTTGTTGAAATTTTATTATACTGTTTGCATTTTGTTTTCTCTTAGTTCCTGGTACTTTCTGTTTTCTTTTTTCTTTTTTTGTTCCTGGTACTTTTATTTATTTATTTGGGGGAGGGAGAGAGAGATACTTCTGAAACATCTCGCGATCTGTAGCTAAATATTCACAATTATAAAGGAAGTACAAAAAAAAATCTGGGCAGGTGCTTATAGCAAGTTCTCACTGTGAAGTGATCTAGCAGGGTACTGCAGGTTTGGGGATAGGGATTTCCAAATGTCAGTATTTGAGTGTCTGTAGATCTTTTTGGTTTCTCTAAGGAATGATCCTAAACTATGCCTAAAATATTTATATGTGGCTGCTAGTATTCTGAAAGCCAAGGGGGACAGGGATGATGGCCATGTCCCCTTGTGTATTTAGGCTGTCATTGAATTTCAAATTCTTAGAAAAGTATGCATAGAATAGAGGAGGGATTTAGGGGTCTGTGCAGACATTCAGCCTATCTTTTTTTCTTTCTTTCTTTTTTTTTGGCCAGGGCTGGGTTTGAACCCACCGCCTCTGGCATATGGGGCTGGTGCCTTACTCCTTTGAGCCACAGGTGCTGGCGCCCCCCCCCTTTTTTTTCCCCCGAGACAAAACTCATACTTTGTCGCCCTTAGTAGAGTGCCATGGTATGATAGCAACCTCAAACTCCTAGGCTTACGCAATCCTCTTGCTTCAGCTTCCCAAGTATCTGGGATTACCGGTGCCCCCCCACAATGCCCACCTTTTTTTTTTTTTTTTTTTTAAGAGATGTGGTCTTAATCTTACTCAGGCTGGTCTCAAAATCCTGAGCTCAAGCAATCCACACACCTCAGCCTCCCAGAGTGTTAGGATTACAGGCTTGAGCCACTGTGCTGGGCCATCCCATCTTTCTGTTTTAGCCCCACCTACACCTCCACTCTCAGTGGCTTCTACTTCCTGAGACTGTCTGAGGGCTGTGCAGAGATAATGTGCAGGAATGTGCATCTCGTCTTCTCATTCAACCCACTCTTACATCTGCTTTTTGCCATTAAACAAAGGTTGAATTCTCTTATTCATGATTCCTTCCCATTCTCTTTGTTCTTGTGGGTTTATATCTCCCCTCCACCACCAGCACTTATGTCATTTTTATCAGATCTAGGAATTAGTGAAGATATAGCCAAATGATTAAAGGGCAAGATAATTTTTTTGAAAAGGAGTTCAAAAGTAATAAACTAGGCCAGGGACAGTGGCTCACACCTGTAATCCTAGCACTCTAGGAGGCCAAGGCGGGTGGATTGCTTGAGCTCATGGATTCAAGATCAGCCTGAGCAAGAGCAAAACCCTGACTCTACTAAAAA
>NW_003852484.1:1155114-1196009 GCF_000181295.1 Otolemur garnettii | reverse complement strand
AAAAAAAAAAAAAAGAGTCATAAACTGTGGGATCTGTGAGGCATCAATAGGAAAAGGTGGGTAGTTAACGAGAGAGACCTCACAGGCATCGTAGCTAGACGTCTCAGTTACATATCAAGCAGTAATTCATGGAATTTATTCACTCATGCATTAAGTCTGTATTTATTTATCTCAGGCTATGTGACAGCCATCACTCTACACCTGGGAGACATGACCATGAGCAAGGCAAAGAATGCTCTGCTCTCTAGGATGTCATATTTTGATAGAGGATAAGAGCAACAAATAAGTTAACAAATTAACAAGATAACGCATTAATGATAAGTGCCCAAGAAAATTAAATAGATCTATATGCTAGATAGTCAATATAGAAAATACTCTACTCACAGAATATGAAATCCAGAAAAGCTCCTTACATCCAACTTGTTCATCTTAAGAATGAGGAATTTCAGTCAGGTCTGGAGAGGTGAAA
This sequence comes from Otolemur garnettii, assembly GCF_000181295.1. Taxonomy (NCBI): domain Eukaryota; kingdom Metazoa; phylum Chordata; class Mammalia; order Primates; family Galagidae; genus Otolemur; species Otolemur garnettii. Next base: position 1,195,540 of record NW_003852484.1, on the reverse strand, counting down.
GTTTAGTTCTATGTCATGAGTAAAAACTGCACCAGCACCAAGGTCTCCTGATACCCACTCCTGCATTCTTCCCACTGTTAATTACTGGCAGTTCACAAGACCTAGGAGATGGTGGTACTCCATGCCAAGCACCATGGGGAACAACTAAAGCAAATAGCTCCTTCAGTTCCACTCAGTAGCAGCTCCAGCCGTAGCCCCAGCCCTAGCAAACAGATACAACAAACCGTGAACTTTAGCCTCTTAATTGGACCTGGCAGCTCCCATGGACTACCAACATGCAAATTGAAGAAAGCCCAGAGCTCTGCAAGAGTGTTCCTAAATGCCCACACAGTGCTTTATACATTTGCTTCAAAAATTATGATCAGCTCCAGATGAAAGCACAGCACTAAACTCGTGTAAAGGGACCTCATTCTGGAGAGCTCATCCGAGTCTGAGAGAATGCAGGGACAGAGTTAGTGGGGAAGGATACTGAAGCTGCTCTACTGAGGCACTGCAGGACTTGGGGCTTCCCCGAAGCATCCATAGTCCTGCAGCTTTTCCCCTCAAAGTATTATGCTTTCTTGAAATATTTTCACTTTTTCTCATGGTTGTTGATTTGCTTTCAAAGTTATTATCGTTAGTTTCATTATAAACAATAACATGAGAAACATTAGGCAAAATTGGAAATTAGAAAAGAGGGGGGAAATTACCCAGAGTCCACCACCCGAGAAAATCAGTGCCAATGTTTTGACAATTTCCTTGTTATTTGTTTCCTGTGAATAGAGTTGTCAAGTTGTTAATTATGTGCTTTGTGTAGTTATATAGGCCTGTACGTCCTGACTTTTTTTTTTGATCTGTGACTTTATATGAGATGAGCAGTAGTTAAGCTAGACCTAATGACGGTGTAATTCTCATTCACTTAGTGGACATATCATCACTTAACCATTCCCTTCTTGTTGGATTGTCATATTTTAGTTTTAGGGATGTTTTAATGTTACTGTTGTAAGCTTTTTCTCATTTGAAAGAATGCTGTTATGAGCATCTTCAGGCTTCAAGCTGTGTAAGTGCGGCTGCATGTTACTCATATGGTACTTTTTTTCAATGAGAAAGAACTCATTTAATATTCTGCTTTGAGGCATTTCGTGGTAAAAGATGTTAACTAATTAAATGAAATAATTCTCTGACAGTGGAATTCCAGGCATTAGCAGCAGGTTCAGGGAATGTTGAAGGGAAAAGAAAAAGACAGTTTTTGCAAAGGAGTTAGCAGAACTTCTTGGTGCCCTTGAAACTGTGCCAAGTAGGCATGATCCAACTTTACAATTTTCTTTTTTTCTTTTTTTTTTTTTTTTGGCCAAGGCTGGGTTTGAACCCACCACCTCTGGCATATGGGGCTGGCACCCTACTCCTTGACCCACAGGCGCCACCCCAACTTTACAATTTTCTATGGCCAGCTCTGGCCTCCTGTCTGGCCACTCATATGTTGGTATAATTCATGTCAACTCTGTGCCTGTGACCGGCCAGGAGTTGTGGAGGAATCAGGTGGAAGGAGTTAGCAGGCAGCCAGGAGAGGAGGAGGAGGTCTGTCTTATCTGATGGGCACTGTTGAGAGTGACTCTGCTCTGTCAGTGTCAGGTAAAGCAGTTTCACAAGTTGACCTTCACAGCTCTCAGAAGGCTCAGATGGCAGGTATTGTGATCAGTAATCAGACTCGTGGGAAAGGGGTATAGCTTCCTGTGGAAGCTTCTTGGAAAGCAAGGTAGATTGAAGTGGCAAGAGTGAATCCTCATTTTCTATAAAGGAATCCTGGTTCCCACCATCCCTCTGTTTTTAACAACAAAAGCATGTGCTAAATTGGGGGACATCTGGGTCACTGTTTTACAGTTTGGGGATAGGGCTGGGCTTGAACCCGCCACCTCCAGAGTCACTGTTTTAGACACTGACTGAGGGTCACTTCTTCCAGTTCACCTCAGTTAGGGCAAGATTCCATGAAGATTATTTTAAAGGGAAGAAATGCAATTTATTTACATAACAGTTTATATACATATAAACAGTTGGAACAGTCTATTCCCAAAGAGCATGTCATCAAAATTGATTTCTTTTTTCATTGCTTCTCTATTTTCCACCCCCAAATTTAAATAGTAAATTAATTAATTAACACCTCCAGGACTTACCTTTTCTTTTTTTTTCTTTTTTTGAGACAGTCTCACTCTGTCACCCTGGGTAGAGTGCTGTGGCATCATTGTAGCTAACAGCAACCTCAAACTCTTAGACTCAAGCAATCTGCCTTCCTCAGTCTCCACAGTTGCTGGGACTACAGGTGCCTACCACTACATCTGGTTAGCTTTTCTATTTTTAGTAGAGGCAGCCTGTTGTTCAGGCTGGTTTCCAACTCCTGAGTTCAGGCAATCCAACCACCTCGGCCTCCCAGAGTGCTAGAATTATAGGAGTGAGCCACCGTGCCCAGCCTCAGGACTTGCTTTTTTAGATAAATATTTGTAGAGCTATCTCTGCTCAAGACACTGTCCTGGGTGATTTTTAATTACTATTTCATTTAATATTTATAACAACCTATGAAGTAGGTGTTGTTACTACTCCCAGTCAACAGATGAGGAAACTGAAACAAAGACGTTACGCCTTGTCATAGAGCTGGGAGGGCTCCAGAGCCCACACCCAAAACCACTAGGCTGTGCTGCCTCCGGAGAACAGGTGGAGACCCTGAGATGCTCAGATGCTGAGGCTCTGAAATGATGATAATGCTGGGGGTTGAGAGGGGTGTTGTCCTAGCTCTCTGAATGCCATTAGAAAGCCATCAGGGAATAATTGTGATCTTTTTCATAATATAGGAAGCTTATAGGGGCAATCTAGCTCATCCTGTTTATACAAGAAGGAGGTTCATTTAATCTCCAAGTATTAACCAAGCAAAAATAGACCTAAATGAAAGCGATTCTTTCTGGCGAATTTGAGTAAGAACTTTGAAAATGCAGATGGGGTTGCTAAGGGTGGTTGGGAAATCTCCCGTGTGTGTAGCAGCCCATGCTGGAAAGAAAGGAGCACAGCTATCACTGAGGCACGGCAGGGAGGGAGGGCAGGAGCTCCTTCTGTGCCTCTGGGAAGGACTGCAGAAAGTGAAGGAGGCCAGTTCCCCCCAGGGATTGGTCAACAGGGGAACAGTCCCCTCTAGGAATTTCCAGGACCCAAAAAGGAGAGAGGCTAGGAAAGTGAGGGCAAGCATTAGATGGAGACTTGGCAGCAGGCAGTTGGAGGAAATCCAGGCAATTAGCATCAAAAACATTTAGCAGGCCTTCGGTTGGGTCCTGCCAGAGAAAATGTCGGAGAAGGTCTCAGGAACGGGGCCAAGACTCAGATGCAAAAGGCCAGAAAGGGACTTGCTACTGGAGGAGGGGATATAGTGAAGGGAATAAGATGAGAGGAGATTTTAGAAACAAGGGTACAAGGTCAGAGAAGATCCAGAAACACACACCTGACTTCATGCTGAGATTTTGTACCACCAGCTCAACTCCCTACCTTTCCCTGAGTAGAAATAAGTTTGGTCTTAGAATCTGGAATAGGATTCAATTGATAGTTTTAAAGTTAAACATCCATGGCAGATGGTAAGAATATATACAGTGAAAACATGGTATGGCTTTGGAGTTTTGAATGAGATGTAATGGGGCTTCCTGGTGCCCAGCGAATCATGTCTGACCTCTGGGGTAGAGAAGGATAAGCACACTCCCCACACACTCCCGGGTTCAGCCAGAGGATGGCCATCCATTGGGAACATTGTGCATTGAGAGGCCAGACCCAAGCATGCATTATGAAGGGACAAAAAAACTAAAGGCTACTGGGCGGATGACTTAGAGAAATCAGGGACCCTGTTAAAGAGAAAAATAGGAGTTTTACGTTAGATTGGTAAAAAGGATTTTTAAAATGTCAGCAGGCCAAGCATGATGGCTTATGTCTATAATCCTAGCACTTTGGGAGGCTGAGATGGAAGTGTCTCTTGAGGCCAAGAGTTTGAGACCAGCCTGGGCAACATAGCAAGACCCTCTGCCTCTACGAACATTTTTTTTTTAATCAGCGGGACATGGTGGTAGTTCTAACTACTCAGGAGGCTGAAGTGGGAGAATGCTCAAGCCCAGCAATTCAAGGCTGCAGTAAGCTATTATTATACCTCTGCCTAGGTGATGGAGCATGACTTTGCCTCAAAAAGAGCAAAACAAAGCAAAAAGTAAAGTCCATAGGTGGGAGATGTAGAGTAGGCTGAGACAGAGTGGTTCTCTGTGCTATCTGAGCTGTGACTAATTCCACCTGGTGGGGGGCAAGTGGTCCATAGAGAGCATCACGTCAAGAGTGGGAATTCATTCACTGGCCCTTTTGAAATGGAAAGAGGAAAAAGAGAAAATAATGATCCCTGGGCTTCCTGAGGCTGGAGACCTGCTCAGACACTGTGAGGACCAGAACTGGTCAGAAAGAAGAAATAAAAGCATGTGTTTCTAAGAAGCTGATAATTAAGTATTTGTGAGGGGATGTGGTTTTCATTGTTTAATGAGGGGCACACTCTTGTGGAATCAACTTTCATTAGATGTGAAACCACAGTTGAGGAGAAGGCTTACCACACTGCTCTGTGGGTGAATCACATTAAAGATCACAAGTAAAAGTCTTATAAGAGTGTCCAGATCCCTCAAAGGTCATTGGCCCTCTGCCCTTGACTATGCCCTGCTGGCAGGGCTCTTGGAACTCTTCGACATGATTCCAATCTTGGGTTTCCCAAAGCAATGTCCATCCGGAGTCCCCTGGGCACCCTAAAGCTTCCCGATTGGTCTGGGGAGAGGATGAGGAGGGACTGTCTCATGGCAGCTCTTCCTGACCACTGCCTCATCCTCCCTCCTTCCTAGCCCTTCCCTTGGCTGACACTCACGGGAATTCTCTTCTTTCCATGGGGTGGGGAACTGGTGTAGTAAATCCTTTGACCGAGACTTTCATCCTGTATTTGAACTATAATGGTTTTTGGCTGGCTGCATCTAAAGCTTGAGCACCTAAGAAGTTACCAACTGATCATCTTTCCACTTCCTCCGTGGGTTTTCTGGGCTGGATTGCCCTGCCATCTCAGGATGCAGCCAGGATTCTCTCCAGAAAGTGTCTTGAATTGTAGAGACACAAACCCTGGCTCTTTACCCTTGCCTACCTTGTCCCCCACATCCCACCTCTCTACCCTGACACCCCATTGGTGATCTGGTTGTAACTTGCCCTAGGGGGAAGTTACACCTGTATCTGGGTGGCATGCTGGGTGTTTGCCCAGAATGTGTTTAACAAGGCTCCACAATGTATTTGGACTAGGACATTAGTATGGCTGCTGGTGCAGAGAATTTGAGCTCTGAAGGCTTACTCAGAGATGTACAGACTGAATTCAGGGTCCCTGGAAGTGATACAGGGGCTTTCCCTCTGAATCATTGTTTGGAGGGACTTTCAGGGGATAACAAGCTGGCAAGCTGGGCCTCTCAGCTTCCTCATTCCTTCCCTTCCTTACCTCTCTCCCTGCCCCTAAGTACAGCTGCCCTTCTCACTGGGACACAGTTCTGTGAGGCAATACCTGGAGCACTGGGTGCAGATGTATGTTCCTGAGTCAGACATGGCTCCCTTCTTTATTCCTTCCCCTGGTCCCAGGGGCTCAGACAACATGAAGCAACTTTATCCCCCCCCCCCCAATGAACAATGTTTTGCCTCTGCCTTTGGGCTGAAGCCCCATTCTTTTGGGGGAGTACTCGCAGACTCTATTTTAAGCTAATGGCTGCAATGAAGGATTAGAAGGAAGGGAAGTTTTCTCTGCCATTATTCCCAGACATCACCTGGAGTCAGGTGACATTGAGCAAGTTAGGAATAGGTACCAGTACAGGGCGTAGTGAAGTCCTTGGAAGGAGGGACACAAAGGGACACAAACAGAAGGGCTTTAAAGGCATAGTTAGCTGGAAGTGTGGCAAGGGAATAAGGAAAAGAACCCTAATGAAGCAAGGAGGAATTAGAATCAAAGCTCTGGTTCTGGGCCGATGTCAGACTGTGGCTGCAGCAAGTGATTGAATGGCACTGTGCTAATGACTTCCTTTCTTGTTTTCTTTCCTGTTCCCAACCTCTTCTCCATATCTGCCTTCTATCCACCCTGAGTCCCATCTCTCCTTATCTTCCTTCCCTTTGGCTCTCCTCTGCTCTCCCACATCCTTCGTCCCCTTCCCTTCTTGCCCTCTGCTTTCCATGTTCCCCCATTTCCTCCATGCCCTCACATTCTGCCCTCCCCACCAAAGCTCTCTGGTGGATGTGAGTTGACCGTGGTCCTCCAGGACTTCAGCGCAGGCCATAGCAGTGAGCTGACCATCCAGGTGGGGCAGACAGTGGAGCTGCTGGAGCGGCCCAGCGAGCGGCCGGGCTGGTGTCTGGTCCGTACCACAGAACGGAGCCCACCCCAGGAGGGCCTGGTCCCCAGCAGCGCTCTGTGCATCTCCCATTCCCGGAGCAGCGTGGAGATGGACTGCTTCTTCCCCTTGGTCAAAGGTAGGGGGGATGGAAGGGGAGGGAGACATGGGCCAATGAGGCCACGGGCACTGGCCTGACTCTCAATGAAGAATGCCATGGGATTGTCCTGTCTCAGGACCTCAGTTTGACCTTGTGGGATTTCTCTGAGCTGGTCGTGAAGGGGATGGGTTGGAAACTCAAAGAGAAAGTGCTACTGAGAAGCAATGGGCCTTGGGGAAGTCATTTATCCTTCCTAAATCAGTTGCATTTTAGAAATAGGGGTTGCATTAGAGGACCTCTAAGATCTCTGCCATCTTTCCCATTGTGTCACCTACACTCAGACAAGTCCTTTCCAACCCATAGCTGAATGTGGCCTGAATTCCCTTCTCTCCATTCACCCATCAGGAACTGTTCTCTGACCCCCACCAGATACTCCTGCTGCTATAGGAAGAAGCCAAGGAGTGGATGGCCCTCCTTTCAGCCCTGCCAGGGTTGGAGGTCCATGGTTCATTTATGTGCCTTTGATGGTAAATTATTCAGGTGTTGGCTGTTATTTTCTGTAAGCTCTGTGTTCCCTCCATGTGTCTGTTTATTCACTTTTTCTCACATCAGAGAGACTAAACTACTCAGAATGTGATTCTCCACGTTTGGTCTCTGGGTTAGTCACATCAACATGCCCTGGGAACCTGTTAAAAATGCAGATACTCAGATGCTTCAGACCTGTGGGACCCAGCACTCTGTGTCGTCACGAACCCTCCAGGTGACACTGATGCACACTCAAAATTGAGGTCTAGGATCACACCTGTAATGCCAGCACGCTGGGAGGCCAAGGTAGGAGGGTTATTTGAGCTCAAGAGTTCTAGACCAGCCTTGGCAAGTCTCTACAAAACGTAAAAAATCAGCTGGGTATGGTGGAGGGCACTTGTAAGTCCCAGCTATTCAGGAGGCTGAGGCATAAGGATCTATTTGAGCCCAGGAGTTTGAAGTTGTGAGCTGTGATGAGGCCACTGCACTCTAGCCTCGGTGACAGAGTGAGACCTTATCTGCAAAAAAAAAAAAAAAAAAAAAAAAGTGAGATCCTGCCTTCAAAAGTCAGACTTGGCAGAGGCCTCAGAGTTAAGCTTTTACATTGAGAAAAAACTGAGGATGCAGAGCCAGGTCTTAGCTTGGAGCTTATTTTTGTAACACAGCATCGAGATGCCCTCTCTTCAGGTCTGTGTTAGATATTTATGGGAAAGAAAGGGGAAAGGAGTCTGGTTCTGTCAGGAGGCAGGAATAAGACTCACCATGGAGACCTGCTGTGTTCCTGATAGTTATTGTATAGGGCTTATTGTATATTGCAATGTTCCCTCCCTGGAATGCTGCTGTCCGGCCCATCCCTACAGCCTGACTTCCTCCTCTCTTCCACTAGATGGCAGTGACAGGCTGTATTATCTGTGCTGCTGGACTTCCATCCAAACTCCCTGGTTTATTTCCACCAGGAGAAAAAACGCCAACTAAAACCACCGCCCTAATTTTCCACCTACCCCGCTGCCAAAAGCTGTGCCGCCCACCCCCAATTTAGTTATTGCCTGCTATTCCCCTTCTCTCCGAGGACTAAAGAGGGAGGGCTATGTCGGGAAGCTGTGGGGTCTTGTAACTGCAGGTTTAGCTTCTCAGGCCTTTGAAGTAGCTGCCTGGAGAAACTCCTGGGACCAGGGAAGAGGAAAATCAGGGAAAGTCAGGGATATGATTCTTTTTGAAGTACAGCCAGGGGAAAAGAAGAGCACACAGATGGTAGATTATAGTGAGGGTAAAATGAGGTAACAGATACAAAACACAACAGTGCCTTGCCCGCGGTACCAGTTGGTTTGCATGGTAGGTTATCATTATTATATCATTTATTATAGATTATCCAGCAAAATAACTACAGACTCCCACAAGTCCAGTTGAGAGACTCCATCTGCAGAGATCAGACTAAGGACAGCAATTCATTTGCTGCAAAAGGCTAATGTTCATTGAATTCTCAGGTGTAGGTTTTTTTCATCATGAGGGACTCAGCTTCAAGGGGAGAGTCAAGACTTCCTAACCCAGACTTCCCTAGCCCGGTTCATCCCTCCCAGCTAGGCCCACTACATCTGCAACTTGGCAGGAGCAAACCCAAGGCAGAGAATCAGAATCAGAGTCAATCTGTGCTCCAGAATTTGTGGGTAGAGTCATTTAGGGTAAGAACTCTAGGTGGGGGCCCTCTCCACTAAAGGATAGGTTAGTGGAGGTTTAACTAAAAATAGGGTCTATGGACCAGGAATGGAAAATCAAGGCAAGAGAGAAAGCAGGGAGGGAGGCTGTCATAGAACTTTCCAGCTAATTCTGCCAACTAAGCATGGCTTCAGAAAGACAGAGCCTGTCACTTGTTTCCTTGGCTCTCTTTATTTGCACGTTGGTTCCACCCTCCTCAAGCATGAGGCAAATATGCTGGGCCTTCAAATGACAGCCTGTGAGCTCTCAATATCCTTTCACCTGTGTGGGCTCAGAATACAGAGATGCCCACCTCTCAGCAGTTACCTAAGACTCCATCCTCCATGGAGCATCCCTTATGCCCTTAATAAGACCACATTTGAAAGTATGTGCACTCATGCACCTGCCCCAGCTTGGAAATCCCCTCCCTCTCCAGAACCTACCTGGAGAGCTGCCTTAGCCAAGACCCAGTGAGCTGTTCCTTCTTCTGTTGCAGCTGGCTGACTACCTTTCTCCTCTAGGCAGTGACATCTCTAATAGGTCCTCTATCTTAAAAGTTATGCACATGTTAATTTTTTAAATATGGTTTATATTAAAAAAAAAAAAAGAAGAAGAGTTTTATTTTTCAACCTGCCATAGCCATTCTGACAGACTGGCAAAGACTACTCTGGCTACAAGCCAGTAACAAGTGTTTCAAGTGCAAGATAAAAGAGAACAGAATTTTATACTAAGTGGAGGTGGCTAATTATACATATTTAACAGGCCATAGGAGGAGTCATAAATATTTATGAAGAGAAAACATGCATGTGTAACTGTGCCTTATACCTCCCAGCCCTTCATGGCTGGGAACTCCGTTTTAAGGCTTTGTTCTGGGGTCTGCTTGGCCAATAGGGGTTGAGTTAGTGGGCAGTTTAAGATTTTTAATTTGTACACAACTAGCTTGAGAATAAAATTTTCTTCTGTGTATTGTGGAATAGGTGAGGATGGTTTCATCTGGGGTCATGGATTTGGAATCAATCAGTTTCCTTTTCACTTCCTAGAAGGGAGCTGGTCCTTTTAACCTTTGCAAAGAACACCAAGTCTAAGGCTGTGCAAAGCAGGGAATATCTGTGTAGTGTGCTCAGCACCATATGAGTGCTCAGGCCACAGCTATCACCCCAGAAATGGGGACAGAAGAACCACAAATTGTTAGCACCAAGGAGGAAACTTGGAGAAACATTGGAACAGAGTTCTCACCCTTGCCTGCATGTGAGCATCACCTGTGAGCTTCTAAAATGTCACTTGCAGGCCAAGCCCCACAAACAACTGCAGTCAGAGTCTCAGGATGAGGCCTGAGGGTCAGTGTTTTTTAACTGTGCCATATGTAAGTCTAAGGTACAGACAGCACTGAGAACCAAAGTGGTAGTCCAGTCTCTTCTCTTCCAGCAGAGTTCTCAGGCCCAGGAAAGCAGGGTGACCTCCAGAAGTCATGGGGAGAGTTGGTGGCTGCACTGGAGCAGACCAGGGCTCCTGGCACCTCACCCTGCTCTGTGTGCACACATTCTGCTTCTTGGGCTTCCAGCAGCTCTAGAACCCCTCCCTGCTATTCCTTCCTCTGCCGTCTCTGGGGGCAGTGGTTGGTTATTTCCTCCTGTGTATCTGTGGTATGACTCATGATGGGTTCATGAGAAAGAGTTCTGTGACAAAGTTGGGGTGGGGCTGCCTTCCTATTGCTCTACTGCCACCCTGACATCTTAGGGCTTCCCCATGGGGGAAGTTCTTCCTTTCCACAATGTCCTCTCACTTTCACAGCAGCAGGGGTGGAGCACAGTACCTCCCAAGGGACAAAGACTATAGCAGTGGTTTTCAATTTTGGATGTTTCTTAGAACCATCTGGAGGAGGTTTTTTACAAAGGTCTATGTCTCACATCCCACTCCAGACCAGTTAATTCAGAGCCTACAGCCTGAACATCAGTTAGTATTTAGGTTCTTTGGAGATTCTGATGCTCCCTGAGGGTTGAGAATCATTGCTTTGTGGACTTAGCACCCACATAATGTCAAGCTTAGTAGATACTTGAAGATGCACTGGCAGAGGTTAAAGACTAATATCCAGATTATGTAAAGAACTCCTTTACACAACAATTCAACAACATCAAAATGTTGAATATATATTTCTTCAAAGAAGATACACAAGTAACAATAAGTACACAAAAAGATACTCAACATCACTAATCATTAGGGGAATGCAAATCCAAATCACAATGAGACTGGGCAGTGCAGCTCACACCTCTAATCCCCCAGCACTTTGGGAGGCCAAGGCCAGAGAATTGCTTCAGGTCAGGAGTTCAAGCCAGCCTGAGCAACACCAGAATCCCACCTCTATAACAACTAGGAAAATTAGCTGGGCATGGTAGCATGCACCTGTATTCCCAGCTATGTGGGAGGCGAGGCAGGAGGATAACTTGAGCCCAGGTGTTTAAGGTTTCTGAACTGTGATGACACCACGGCACTCAAGCTCTAGAGACAGAGCAAGAACCTGTCTCAAAAAAAAAAAAAAATCACAATAAGATACCACTTCATAGGATGGCCATTAAAATACACACAGAAAATAAGAGGTATTGGTGAGGGTGTGGAGAAATTGGAAGCCTTGTGCACTGCTGGTAGGAATGTAAACAGTGACATGAGGAATGTAAAATAGTGCAGCCCCAATGGAAAATAATATGGGATTCCTCAAAATATTAAAAATAGAATTACCATATGATCTAGCAACCCCACTTCTGGGCATATATCCAAAATGACTGCATACCAAGACACAGATATGGACACCCATGTTCATTGTACCAGTATTCATAAAGGCCAAAAGGTGGGAACAATCCAAGTGTTCATCACCAGATGAATGGATAGACAAAATGTAGTATATACATACAATGAAATATTATCCAGCCTTAAAGAGGAAGGAAATTCTAACACATGCTACAACATGGGCAGACCTTGGGGACAGTATGCTAATTGAAATAAGCCAGTCACAAAAAGATAAATACTGTATTAATTATTCCACTTGTATGAGATATGGTGAGTAGTCAACTTTATAAGGGACAGAAAGTGGAATTGTGATTTCTGGGGGCAGGGGGGAACGGAAAATTAGTGTCTAATGGGTACAGAGTTTCAGTTTTGCAAGTTAAAAAACATTCTGCAGGTGGATAGTGATGATGGTTGTACACAATGTGAATGTACTTAATGCCACTAAACTGTATACTTAAAAATAGGTAAGATGATAAAAAAACAAAACAAAACAAAGTATTGGTCCTGGCTACTTCTGTTCCACAATACAGTCTAGGTTCCTCTCTACCCGGCTTATAGGACCTCCTTTTTTTTTTTTTTTTAACTTTTCCTGCACACTTTCTTCCTTGGCTGGGGCTGAGGGTGTGCAGCAGCCACAATTAAATGCCTTAGAGAAACCAAGCCCGGGGATTCCATGGCGAGCTTCATGAGCAGGTGCTCCAGAGAACAGGGGCAGTAGCCCACAGCAGCAGCCCTGGCTTGTTCATGAGGAATCCTCTCCTGTGGGGTCTGCCGGTGATTTCTGCTATTAGCACCTACCTGGCCTCAGGAACAGCTCACTCAGGCTTTGGAAGATTGTGTGGAACATTGGAGACACCTCAGGTTCTGGAGGCAAAAACTTGAGTACACTGAGCAAGTTTGTGATACATCAATTTATATTAAGTTTGTAGTCAACTCTCAAAAATACCTAACATTTATTGTACCTAATTGTAGGCCAGGTTCTGGGTTAATGCTTTTACACTGATGATAATAGTATTTTCTTCATTTTATAGATAAAAAAACTGAGACTTAGATTAGGTAACTTGCTCAGTCACACAGCTGACAAGTGGCGGACCCAGATTTGAATGTAGGTCTGTCCATTTCCCAAGGTTTCATTTTCCCCCACTAGCTCTCTGATGGCATTTGAGATAAGAGCTTTAGTTTGCCCTTATGTCTGACTAGGCCTGCCTTTATTACCTGAATTTAAAGAACATTAACCCCCTTACAGTCATTCATACCACCTCCTCACTCTTCTATCCCCAAAGGCACCGCCTCTAGGAGGAGTAGCAGTAACCAGAGACAGATTTTGTCCTGTCAGTGCCTTGACTAACAAGACTGTGATGTCCTGGGGGGACAGGGGGAACAATTCTGAGCACTCTGGACAGCAGGTTGGTCCAGCTGTGACGGGGGCCGGCCAACAGGTTGAGCTGGTCCCGCCAGTCCCAGAGATTTCTGCCGGATGGGAGCTCCCTGCATCTCCTGCTGCCAAGAGCAGAATACCAAAGAGTGCATTCTCCCTGTCTGTCCTGTCCCCTCTGTTATCAAATTCAGAGACATAAAGCCTTCTCTGCACGCTAGGAGAGTCCTCTGAGAGTCCCTCTCTCCTTACTTTTTAGTATAATTCTGCATTGGGAGCAAATGACTCAGGTTTTTAGTTTACTCCATAATGCCTTCATATGGAAAGCTAAAAAGGGCTCGGCGCCTGTGGCTCAAGCGACTAAGGCGCCAGCCACATACACCTAAGGTGGCGGGTTCGAATCCCCAGCCCGGGCCCGCCAAACAACAATGATGGCTGCAACCAAAAAATGGCCAGGTGTTGTGGCGGGCGCCTGTGGTCCCAGCTACTTGGGAGGCTGAGGCAGGAGACTCGCTTGAGCCCTGGAGTTGGAGGTTGCTGTGAGCGTGATGCCATGGCACTCTACCCAGGGGAACAGCTTGAGGCTCTGTCTCAAAAAAAAAAAAAAAAAAAGGAAAGCTAAAAAGTAAGAATCAAAGGATAAATATTCCCCAAACATTTCCTTTCAGGTTATAAGTGACACATTATAGACCACAGCTTGCTGATCTACAATTGTACTTATTTGTACAGGATTTTATCTGTAATTTGGCAGATGTGAGGTAGCCACTTTGAAATTTGGAACCCACTTCCTCACAGAAGCAAAGCTATACCTGGGAGTATGATGAGTAAGGGTGAGAATAGATTTCCATGCCAGCCACAAAATTTTATTTCATAACAGCTGAATTATTGAATGTTTGCAATGAAAAATAGTGATAAGGTGCTTTTAAAAATCACAATACCGTTGGATAAGAAAAACTAAAACCAAAAATAATACGTTTGAATAAGACATGTAATTACCTGAGTGCTGATACTTCTTGAAGATAGGTGGAGATGTATTGATGGGGAATCTAAAAGGGGCATTTTTCAGAATGTTAGAATTGAAACTTTCTCTTTTATAATTGAATAAAACTGCCCTTGATTAGATTTCATTTTACTTCAGAACATTGGCTTTTCTTAGAATCTTAGAATTGAAAACACCTGAGGGTTGTTCAGGTTCATTCTCTTCCCTAATACAGGTAGCCTTTTTACCATGTCCCTGCCAGCTGGCCAATCAAGTGTTACTTAAATGTTCTCAGGGACTGGGGGATTCTTCTAGAAGAAGCCTGTTGGATTTTAGTGACATTCTAGTGGCTAGAAAATTCTTCTTCCATAGCACTGAAATCCAGATACTTTCTGCCCATTCCTCCTCCTCTTCCCTGCCCATACAGCCGCCCAGTGTAAATCTACCAGCCCTAATTCTTATTCTCCCTCTTGTTCTGATCTTTATCTAGAATAAAGTAATATGATTTGCATATAAAATGTTAGAAACTTTTCCTAAACCATAAAAGCCTGGCAATTTCTTCATAAATCCTTTTATTAAATACAGCAGAACAAAATATTTTAAATTAAATCCAACAATCCTGACTTGTTTAAAGTGATTATTTGTGTTTGTGGATTAATAGTCCTTTTAAACATTCTCAGATTTCAGAACTTCCACAGTTGAGCCTTACCCTTGGACATTGGGTGCCCGTTGGTTTCTTACTCACAGACTCTGATCTATGTGTAGTGTCCTGTCCAGACACAGGGATCAGAGGCAAGTAACTTCCATTCTGAGGCTGTCTGCAGGTTCTTCTTTTTTCCTGATTATTTTCTACAATTATTGATACTGCTGTTTGTTCTAAATTAGCATTTTTATTACCTTTCATTAGTGTCTTCCAGAATGGCCTCTGGGATCCTTTCTACTTCTAAAAAAGTGGTTTTTTTCCCCTCTCCACATCTGGTAGGTATCCTTGGTAATCTAAAGTGATTATGTTTAATGCATAAAAGTACAGCATAAATATCTTCATTTTGAGATCCAATTTATTGGGTTGGGCCACATGAAATTTACATTTTTGTAGTAAAAAAAAAATAGTTGAACAGCAGCAATTTCAAATAGTTCAGCCCATTAGAATCTAACGTTTTGTCTTTAAAAGAGTACTAGGGGCCAGATGTCACATGATGGCTCATGCTTGTAATCCCAGAATTCTGGGAAGCTGAGGTGGGAGGATCTTTTGAGGTCAGGAGTTTGAGATCAGCCTGGGCAATATAGCAAGACCCCATCTCTACAAAACGAAACCAAAAAAGAGTGAAAATAGAAGATGTGGTTCTTAAAGAGTCAGAGGGGTCAGGATGTGGAATGAAAAGCCACTGATTTAGACTGGAAAGTCAATTTACCTTCTTGGGTTCAGTTTCCACATCTGTGCAAAAGAAAGGTGATAAAAATGTTTGTCTCACAATTGCTGGGAGGCTCGAGGGTGACAATGTTAAGTAAAAGTGCTTCTTAACCTGCATAAGCTAATTGTGTAGAATAAAACAAAAGTGATGTAAGGCTTCACTGTGGTACACAGTGGGCAGTATGAAGAGATGATGGAGGTGTTAAAGTGACTAAGTGTGGGGGTAGAAGACTGGAATCTGAATCCTGGCTCCACCCATGACTACTGACCTTGTGTGAGATACTTAAAATCTATAAAATGGATTAAGAGCCTCTCCCATGAGGTAGACTTCCTAGCCCAGGCGTGCCAAGTAATATTAATTTCCTACCTGCCCGTCGTCCTAGTTATGATACCTCTACAGTGCTAGGTCTAGGGTGTTTTGAAGCTGAACCCTTCCCAGTCCTGTTCAGGCAGCCAAGATTCTGATTCTAGTTCCTTCCATAGGTTTTTCAGAGACCACAACATTATCTCCTGTCTGTATCCTTCCTATTCCCTCAGATTCTATTCCTGTCCTACCCTGGACCCTTTCTCCAGCTCACCAATAGCAACTCCATCTTGCTTTATGGCCCAAGAAATAATGGTTTATTCCCCTCTTCTACTTTTCTTCTGCTTTCTACAAGTAGGGTTGATATCTGAGTTGAAAATTCAAGTTTTTCCCTAGCCTGCACCTTGGGCACCTCTCAATCACCTATTCTCTTATAGGGTTTAATTCTGGTACCTGAAGGTGACATTTGGACGTCATCATCATACAGATGGGCTGATACATAATGGGAGCTGTGCTGAGACCCTGTCGTGGTGATTATGAGGGTGCCACTCTTCAATGCAAAGAAGAGCAGAACAAAGGGCAGTTCTATGAAAACAAAGTCTACTTTGTTCTGGGTGAGATGTCCTGTCTATGACAACCATCCATCTGATATTATTTCGGACATTAAAGGGCTTGGAATCAAAGCCTCAAATAGGAACAAGTCAGGCAGGCCACATCTCTCTCTAAATACACCTCACTGCCCTGCTGCCTCCAGAAACTGTGCTATCAAGGGAAGGAGTTTGTCTCTGTGGGGCCCTCTGCCAAGATCCTGCATTTTACCCTTTTGTAGCCAGCCTGCTGTGACTTAGCTTATGTCCAATGCCAATTTCAACAGTGGACTATCATGGTTGCTCGTGCCCACTGGAAATCTGTGAGCTCCGCATAATGACGATGCCCCTTATCATTCAAGGGGAAAAGAGGGAGTCCTGAGCATGATCCTTGTTCCTTAGTGCCTCACTAGCCAGCTGATAGAGCTCAGAGCAAAAATGAGAGCCTTGGGATTTGATCCCAGAGAAGATCCCATAGACTGTGCTGTCTGAGAAGCTAGAGATGATGGAGAGGAGGTCACCCCAGGAAACGAAATGTTCCCCAAAGAGAAGCTCTTAGAGTAGCTAAGCTGAAACCACTCCCTTCTCCCCTCCCCTAGAAGAACGCAGGGGCCCAGGAGTGATATGCACTGAATGTGGCTTGGGGAGAAGAGGTGGATGATACTCTGGACTGCTGGGATTGTGCCATCCTATCTGCTCATGGGAGGTCAGAGGAGGCAGGAGGACCTCAGTGGCTTTGGGGAGGGAGCAGCCTTGCAGGGCACAGAGCTCTCCGCAACAGGATTATTATGCTGCTGGTAGGACAGAGGAGTCTGGACCCTCCTCCCACCTCTCCACTGCCTTCCCTGTGTCACTGTCTCCTTGAGAACAGCTCCTCATTGAGGATCTGTGCAGGAGTGAAACCACGGCCATAACCCAAGCCCTGCAAACAGGCATGGGAAGGCTTTTGGTTTGTAGCCATTGCCATTTGTGATACCAGCCCTCTGCCTTCTAGGCAGTCAGTGAACAGCCTGCCCCTTTCTTTGCCCTGGCCATTATGATAAGACTGGGTTGTCTAGTTTTCCCGCCATGGTCCGCCAGACCCAGCCTTAACCTCTGATTTTGATACTGTGGCCACTTGCCTTCCCTTCTACCCGGCCCTGTAGGCCTCAGGAAGTGTGGCTGCCACCTTTGTACACAGATGGGCAAACAAATGTTACCATTACTGGCTCCCAACTACAGGGAGAAGGCCTGGGCCGAAAACACTTCTCAGCTAAACATGTCCCAGTGTCTCCCATCTCACTTCAAATGAAAACAAAGTCCTCTGGGTGGCGGTAAAGAAGGTCTGTAAGACCTGTCCAGAGCCTATTCTCTAACTTCATCTGCTAGGCATTCATTTCCTGTTGCCGCTATACAAATTACACGAACTTAGTGGGTTCAAACAACACAAATTTATCATCTTAGAGATCTGCAGCTGGATGCCTGACACAGGTCTCAGCGGGCTAAACTCAAAGTGGCAGCAAGTAGGATTGCACTCTTCTTTTTTTTTTTTGAGTCTCTAGAGGAGAAGCTATATCTTGCCTTTTCCAATGTCTAGAAGTCACTCACATTCCTTGCCCCATGTTCCCTTCCTCTACCTTCAAGGCCATCCATGTAACTCTGCTGCTTCTGAGAGATATGCTGCATAGTCACATCTCCCTTGGACCACAGCAGGAAAGCTTCTCTGCTTTTTTTTTTTTAACCCTTCAATGGGGTCTTGCTATGTTTCCCAGGCTGGACTTGAACTCTTAGTTTCAAGTGATCCTTCCACCTTAGCCTCCCAAATAGCTAGGACCACAGGCCTGAGCCACCACATCTGACCAATTCTCTACTTTTAAGGACAACCATGACTGCATTGTGCCCACCAGAATAATCCAGGATAACCGTCCTATCACAAAGTCCTTAACTGACTCATCTTCAAAGTTTCTTTTGCTGTAAGGCAACATACTTACAGGTTCTGGGGATTAAGATGGGAACATCTTTGGGGGAACATTATTCTGTCTACCACTCTCTTGATCAGGCTGCCTGACTGAGACATTCACCAGTCTAGCCAGGCATGTTCTCACCTCAGGGCTCAAACATTTGTTCCCTCTGCTGGGACCCTCCAGGTATCCCAGCTCCTCAGAGAGTTGGATGGCTTGCTGTCACATGTCCTCCATGTCTGCTTGAGTATATCACCTGACTACCAAGGCCTTCCCTAACCCCGCTCAGCTCTCACCACACTGTATACTCCCTTCACTGTGTTATTTTTCTTCATTGCATTTTTTACTACCTAACATAGTTGTTAATGTTCTTGTGCAAATTCCCCCCCACAAATATAAGAATTTTGTCTATTTTGTTCATTGCTGTAGCTGACCATCTAGAACCGTGTCTGCCATATAAGATGTTCTCAGTGGGCTCGGCGCCCGTAGCTCAGTGAGTAGGGTGCCAGCCACATACACTGAGACTGGTGGGTTCAAACCTGGCCCAGGCCTGCTAAACAACAATGACAACTGCAACCAAAACATAGCCAGGTGTTGTGGCAGGCACCTGTAATCCTAGCTACTTGGGAGGAAGAGTTTCAGGTTGCTGTGAGCTGTGACAACACAGCACTCTACCCAAGGTAACAGCTTGAGACTCTGTCTCAAAAAAAAAAAAAAAAAGACATTCTCAGTGAATACTTATGGAAAGGAAGTAAAGGCCCCTGCTGAGTTCTTGTGTGAAGCATGTTCTCTGTCTTCTCGGAACTATAGAGGAAACTGGCATAAGCTTCAGCAGGAGGGCCTGAGGATGGAATTGGGAAATAATGTTCTGATGCTTGGAGTTTGGACTGGGGAAGTCTTCTCTGGGGACACGTGAGCTAAGAACTTCTCACTTATTTGGGACAGTTGAAGGATGGGCAGACCCCGTCCACTCCTATTGCTGACAGGTTCACATTCATCCTATCACTGGAAACCTCAGTAAACTGACTGGAGTTATATCAAACTCCGCTTTCCCTGTTAAAGCATCAGAAACCTCTTTCATTGCAGGCCATGAAGCTGGCACAGCTGCTACTTCCATCTGCCGGGGAGGGAGACATCAACAGTGGATTCATAATGTCAGCCCTTGTAGTGGGCACTTAGCAATCCTAGGCCTACCTAAATTGAAACTCAGTCAAAGTGACAGACTGGAACTTCTCACTGCCCTACTTTGGGAACACTTTGACCCACTTAGAGGTAATGCTTTTGGAAGTGGATAAAACCTGGAGTGGTTTGTTTTTAGCAACTCCAGCTGCAGCCATCTTTCACTTTGATAAATAGCTCATCTCCTCCTGCGCTCAGGCCAGCTCGGGCAGCTGCTCAGCACACAGCTCCAGGCACCTGGCCATGTTGCCAGTAGCTCTACCTGTCTGTCCCCACAGGAGATCAGGAATGCTGGCCAGAGGTGACATCTAGGTACTCTGTACAATCCCACAGTCTCCATCAATATGGCCTGGGTCACCCCTCTGCTTTGAACCTGGCTTGGACCAGAAGGTGATCAGTGATACTTCCTTTCTGAAAAAAAGAGGGTGACCAATAGGGTGAGCTGGGCTTTAACCCTTTTGAGGATACATGAGACAGCCAGAAAGAGGCAGACAGGTGTTAGATGGTCAAGCACAGAGGAACATATTCAGAGGGTGGAGGTTGAAAATGTGTGGGTTGAGCTCAGCAACAGTTTAGTCATTAGAGTCCAGGAGCTGTCACCAGGGGACAGTGGAATCCCTGGGGCCAGCAGTGGTGTGGTGGTTAGACCACATTAAACAGGTAAGCAGAAGAAGAAACTACTGTGCATGATGCTGGCCAGTGTGCTTTTCTGTAGATATGACTATTAAAACGTATCACCTGGGAATAGTTACTCACAGGGACGTTATGCATATACAATTTTGAAAAAAAATTTAGAGTTTAAATTAAATACAGATACAGTGTACACATCACACCTGCTTTATCCAATTTCAAGTGTTTCTGCTCACTGTGACTATTATGTCATTCCTCTTTTTCACATAAAGAATTTTCTACCTTATGTCCAGTCTTGATCTGTCTCCAGTTTCTTTTTTCTGCCACAGAAGATTGAACGAACTTCTTCCCCTAATATTTACCCATTCATCTTTGTCTTTTCTCAGGGAACATGTCTTATTTAATTTATATTTCCCACATAAATTCCCATAAACAGGTCAGTTTAGTGACTTGCATATAGGAGATGATCAAAACCCCAATTTTTTTTTTAATAAATGGTCAATATTTGGCAAGAATCTTAAGAGCTTTAAGCCACAGCTACAAATGGAGGCCAGGACTGGGATTTGGAGACAAATATGAACCATCCTAGTATGAGCAATTAGGCAATTCATAGGTCAGAAATCTACACAAGGAAGAAGAGAGTTAAGGAGCATGTCATTAGCAACCAGGGAACATGACAGGCTATGGAAGAATGGATCCAAAGACTGGCTGTCAGAGTTTGAGAAAGTAAAACCATTTATGTGCAGATGTTTTCTAAACTCTTATCTACCGAGCAGGAACTCCATCCCAGAGTGTAGGTGGCCTTGAGCCCCAAGGTCAGTAGTCCTCAGCCCTGGCTTCATATTGAAATCCTCTGCAGAGCTTTTTAAGCTCTCTAGATAATATAACTCAGAGTCTGGGGGTGGGTGCTAGAGGTGAGACTCACCACAAAGGACAAAGGCAAGTGGTTGGGGAGAGGAGGGGATGTCCCAGAAGAGGCCTTAGTACTTGCATAATAAGGTTCATGTATGAATCTCTAGGCTAGAGTTGGGGCACAGTTGCTAATGCTTATGTCTCTCTTCTGGGCTTTCACTAAGAAATGTGGGGAAATTTTGTGGTTTAGAAAAATTCTATTCCCATAAATCAAAAGAGAATAAACCTAAAGGAAAAACTGGACATATGCCTTAGGGTTAAGGAGTGATGCCTGAGGTCATGGGCAGTGTTGCTAATGGCTGTGGCTAACTTGCTGGAAGAGGCAGTCACAGTGATCCCTGAGGCCAAGCCTGGCATTGTGGTACACCTGGTCCACTGCATCTGCTATTGTGGAGAATGATGAGACATAAAATGGCCACATAGGTAGTCGAAAGCCTAATTCATGTAAAACAAACTTAGGCTGCAGATACCACCGAAGATTAAGTCTCCTGAAAAATGAGAATGAGAATCATTTCTGTTTGGAAATTAAGAATGCCCTAAGGCCAGTGCTGATAGCTCAGGAGTTTTCAGTATTAACTTTGGGAGTGGGTGGATAGGTGTTTGAAAACCTGAAAATACAGACATTGAATTGGTTTACACAAAAAGGAATGGGGAGGTCGAATTAAAGTCCAGGAATGAATAAGACTTTGGGGAAAAGCATATCCAGTTGTTCAGATGACCTCATTAGAAACCTCTCTTATTGCTTTCCTGGTTTTGGCTTCATTCTCAGGCAGCTTCTTCTTACCTGGTTATGGCAAAACTGCCTCTAGCTCAGCAGTTCTCAACCTGTGGGTCGTGACCCCTTTGTAACAATGAAAATACATCCTGCATATCAGATATTTACATTACAATTCATAACAGTAGCAAAATTACAGTTATGAAGTAGCAATGAAAATAATTTTAAAGTTGGGGGTCACCACAACATAAGGAATTGTATTAAAGGGTCACAGCTTTAGGAGGCATTAGGAAGGGTGAGAACCACTGCTCTAGCTGCTTTGGGCTAACATTCCACCAATTTAGAAATCTTGTGGAAGGAGATTGCTGTTTCCCACTAGTTCTTGCTAAGGTCTCAAGGTTTATGCTCATAGCATGGAACTTGGGTCATAGGCTAAATCTGGTCCAGTCCCAGTGATGATCTAGCTAACCCCAGGTCAAGGACTCATCCTTGGAGTGGGAGAGGACAGGGGAGCTTGTCGGCCACATCTAAAAAACAGGGTCTAAGAATGGAGGAGAGCTGATTCCTTGAAGAAGAATCAAGGTCCAATTACAAAGAAAGGGGGATACAGATTGTAGGGAGCAAGGAAAAAATTCAAATCTCAAGTGACTCTCAATGTCTGGTCCCTGTACCAACAACGTCAGCATCCCCCAGGAACTTACAACAATGCAAATTCTTATTCCCCACTCAGCCCTCCTAAATCATAATCTCTGGGGATGGATCCCAGTAATTGGGTTTTAACATAATATCCAAATGATTCTGATGCACACTTACATTTGAGAACCACTGTACTGCATAAATGGTTTTTAAACTATGATGCATATTACACACAACTGGGGAACCTTTTAAACATACTGAGACAACAATGGTATCAAACTTGGTTCCACCCTGGAATCACTTAGGGCAGGCATCCTCAAACTATGGCCCACAGGCCACATGTAGCCTGCCAAGGACATTTATATGGCCCTCCAGGTGTTTTTGCCATCACTGCCTGTCCTTCTTAGCAGCTGACTCATTCCAGGGCTCATAGTCCAGCTGACTCATCCCAGGGCCCACAGTCCCATCCCAGGGCCCAGGGCCCATAGTCCATAGACTCACCCCAGGGTCTGAGGGACAGTGAACTGGCCCCCTGTTTAAAAAGTTTGAGGACCCCTGACTTAGGGAACCTAAAATAAATACTAAAGTCTAAAATTTTCAAAAGCTTTCCTCTTAATTTTATTAGCACCAATATTTAAAATCATTATCCCTCAGCATTTCGTCTAAATTATCTTAAAAACATTAACTTAAGACATCTAGATGCAGGCTAGAGCATCTAGACATCTATTTTCTTTTTCTTTCTTTTTTTTTTGAGACAGAGTGTCAGTATGTCGCCCTTGTTAGAGTGCTCTGGCATCACAGCTCACAGCAACCTCAAACTCTTGGGCTTAAGCGATTCTCTTGCCTCAACCTCCCAAGTAGCTGGGACTACAGGTGCCCACCCCAACGCCTGGCTGTTTTTTTGTTGCAGTCATCATTGTTGCTTAGCTGGCCCAGGCTGGATTCAAACCCACCAGCCTGGGTGTATGGGGCTGGCACCCTACCCCACTGAGCTACCGGTGCCACCCTAAATATCTATTTTCTTAAATCCCTCAATTCATAAACTTGATCAAATTATCTGACATTGGTTCACTTCCACATTCATGGTGAGTCTGTCCAATAGTAGCTACCTTCCTAAGAACCAAAAGTACTGTATTCTTGTTCACTAATGTAGATGTAGTGCCTAGAACAGTAGTAGGCACATAGTAGGCACTCAATAAATATTTGACAAATGAATGAATTGGTTCACAATCACTGGGCAAGTTGTGGTCAAGATTTCCTTGGCAGGTAGTACACATTGGCTAGTCTTATTCTGGAAGGCATGTGAAAATGGCAATAGGACTCTTGGGTTATTGGTGTCTAACCTCAGAGTGGATCTCCAGGATGGTCAAAAATGCATTGATCATGTGAACTAAAGATGGGAGTATGTTTCTAATGGTTTTATACCTTTAGGATAGATTAGTGGAAATATGCCCAATAATTCCATTTTATCCATATAAGACTATTTTAGGGTCTACTCTGATTTCTGAAGAGCTGGGTCTTTAGTTTCTACAAGATGTTATTAGTCTCTTACAGAGGCCTGTGACAAAAAAGTGATCCAGTATCACCTGAACACAAAGGCCTAGAAGGAAGATCTAAATAAAAAAGAAACTGGTTACTGACCAAGCAGTTTTGGTATATCTTTGAATTTTCAGAATGCTCCAAAGTACCAAAAGGATGGCTTGGGCCATAGCACTCATGCTATGGATCACAAGCAAATAAAGTTAACTTTTAAGGACATTTTTTGGTCTGGGTTTGCAAGAAAAATAAAATAGATAACTGCCTTTGGTGATATGAAAGAAAGAACTAAATAACAGTACTGGTTTTTATGGGTCAGAACTAGAATCAGGATAACTATGTAAGGATTAAGGATCCTGCAGTAATTTAAGCTGGCAAGTTGAGACTGACCAATAGTCAGGATGGCTGGTGAATAAGGGATCTTGGGTGTGAGCTATAAGAGCAACTTGAAATGTCATTTCTCCATTTTTGCAGAAGGAGCACCAGAGGCACATCTTGACAGAGATTCTTACCTTATTTTGCCATGTGTAATGTGTACTCACATTTTTGGCCCAAACTTTCAGGGAAAAAAAATCTTTCATTTTAATTTTTTAATTCAGATTTTTATGTGTTTATACTTATGTATATAGGGACTTGTTTTTTGTATTATAAAGGAGTTTTAGCATTTATTTTTTAATAATTGTGGTACAAGAAATTTTATATAACAAATAATTATAAAACATGAGAACAGATATTAGGTATAAGAAATTTCATGTACTGATAACAAATTTACAATATTTATGCATCGTAGAATGCCAAGAGCGCTTCATCACTGTCAATATCAGATGTATCATCATCTTCAATTTCTACATTACTAGTATATTCTGACAAGTCACTTTCCTCAACCTGGTAAATTTCATCCTCCTCAGTTTCATCCATAGCATTGCTGATGCTGTATTTTTTAAACAATTTCACAACTACTTTCTTTTTCACACTGTTCCGTGGTCTTGGGATCCAATCATAAACCTGGCAATGGATGTTTTCTTGAATCTGCCTGTGGGTGTTAAATCACTACCAGCTGACTATATGACAGTGTCCACTCTTTCTTCATTAGGTCCTTAAAGGGCTTGTTTACTGACACATCAAGAGGTTGCAGTTGGCTGGTTAGCCCACCAGGTATCACAGGAAGTTGGATTTTCAAGTCCTCTGCAATCGATTTGGCACTTTGTGTAACATGGGTTTTGAAGTGATCAAAAAGAAGCAAAACTGTTTTTTTAAGTGATCCTCCAGGCCTTCTATGACCAGCCTTTGTTAAACCAAATTTTCATGCCTTCTTCATTAATCCATCCTTTTTCATGCATGTGGACAATAACTCCACTTGGAATCTTCTCTTTCAAAAACATTTCTTTTAAAGATGATCGTAGGTGGTAGGTTTGTCCCATATGCACAACAGGCTAGAACAACAATGAACTGCATTTTCTCATGTCCCCCAGTTTTATCACCCACAGTCTTCGTTCCTTTGACATCCACAGGTCTGTTGGACAGCACATTAAATGTGAGTGGAACTTACCCCTATTGGTGAATTGGGACAGCTTAAAGGTGTAAGTCTTCTGAAGACTGATTACTTAAGAATGAAGTTCCAAAACTTGATTCTGATGGGCTCTGGAAGTTCTGGGGCAAGTTTTGTTCATGTCCTCATGCTCAAACCTTCTCTCTTCATAAAGTTAAGTCACCATTTAAGTGTCCCTAAGAAATCATCCATGTTTTATTCTGGTGCAATCCTTTTACCCTCTTCTTGTATCATCTTGATCAAAACAGAGATCCCAATTTGATGCTGCTCCAGAACCCAGGTCTTCACCTCCTGCTCTTTGGAGATTTCCCTCGCATTGTCGTCTTCTCTCTTGGCATCTGAAGAAGCTTTTCTTCCTGTTTCCTCTACACTCTGATGACACTCTCTCTGGGAAGAGGTCCAAAGTGTCTCTTGGCAGCTCTGTTGCCACACTCTTTAGCATATTTAATAACCGTGAGCATAAAGTTTGCAGTGTATGAAAACCATTCAACATTTTCCAAAAGATTTTTCAATAATTTTTGTGAAAATATCAGCTAGATTGATAGTTCTCACCTAAAGTGTGCAAAGAGAAATATGTTGCTTTTCATTGATTGAAAATGGTTTTATTATAAGTTCCACAAAACTGATTACCATATTCTAGAGTACTATTTTGCATGCAGATATCATTATTGCCTTCTGGAGCTATACTTTTGATGCATAAGCATAAATAAAAGAATTAAAAACATTTGTATAGAAGGTGGTGTCTGTGGCTCAAGGAGTAGGGCACCATCCCCATATGCTGGAGGTGGTGGGTTCAAACCCAGCCCTGGCCAAAAAAAAACTGCAAAAAAAGAGGAAAAAAAATTTGTATATATATGGAATTAGTACTATCCATATGTAATGCTCATCCTTATTGTCTCCTCAAAAATTTGGGCAAAAAGGTGCCCATTATACATAGCAAGATACGGGCATGTAATTCTTGCTAGGAGAGGTCATCTTAGGGAGATGGCAATAGCAGAACTAGAGGCTAGATTTTCAGTTTAGGTTCTGTTGTTTCTATGAGGTCGGGTGTCTTAGAGTTTCTATTTAGAGTCAAATATTAAAGCCTCAGAGTTCATTAATTTGCATTCCTCATATGTAAAAGAAAAACCCAACTTTATAAGGTTTGTGTGCGGGAAGGGATAAATGAGCTAATAGAATACTGAAGAAACTACATGGCATATAAATGCTCAATAAATCTTAGAAATTGTTACTCATTAAGTGTTATTCCTATCATTTACTGAGCATTCTGTATCATGTGGTAGATGCCTTAGCACATAGATGAATAAGGTGAAAATCTAAGCATGGTTCAAACTGGGATGTCCATCCTTTCACCCTAAGTCTATTTTTATCCTTTAAGGTAAGATATGACTCTTGTATGCAACAGATATCTGGTCTGAGTTTATGTATCCAATCAGCCAACCTGTGTCTTTCATGGAAATAGCCCGAGTACCCATCAACCCATGAATGGATTAACGAATTGTGTTATATGTATACCATGGAATACTATGCAGCCATGAAAAGATGGAGACTTCACATCTTTTATGTTTACCTGGATGGAGCTGCAACATATTCTTATTAGTAAAGTATCTCAAGAATGGAGAAGAAAGTATCCAGTGTACTCAATACTACTTTGAAATCACCTACACATTCATACAAATGGTAAAACATAACTATAGTCCAGAAAGAAGGATGGAAGAGGAGGGAGAAGAGAGGGATGGGGGAGGCTGGGAAGAGGGACGATATTTGGTGGGACTTCACCTAATGTGAATAATGCAATGGTACATTTCAAAACTGTTAAGAATAGAGTATAAATGTCTTACCACAACAAATAAGTAAGCAAAGATGGTTATATTAATCAGTCAGATGTAAGCATTCCATATTGTATGTCAAATCAGCACGTTGTACCCCACAAATGCATTAATGCACACAGTTATGATTTAATAAAGGAAAAAAATAAAATAAATTAAAAACTGGGAATGGAAGCCCCAAATCCTGACAACTCCTATTAGTAAAAGCCTTATCCATTCACTGTCTTTCTTCTGGGTGGGACTTGGTTACTAGGGTGATCAAGCTTCTGTTTTTCATTCTTCTCATAACCTTCCCTTTTTTCTGATGAATGGGCCCTCTTTATAAGTGTTATGTGTTTCAAACAGGCCCTTTGCCCTAAAGCTGGACACAAAGAAGTGAGATACTTTGATGTGGTCCATATAGGCTTCAGGGTGTTGTAGAAAGTAAACTTGGCCTTAAAACATGAAAAAGGGCTCGGTGCCTGCGCTCAGTGAGCAGGGAGCCGGCCACATACACGGAGACTAGTGAGTTTGAGCCCGGCCCAGGGCTGCCAAACAAAAATGACAACTGCAACCAAAAAATAGCCAGGCATTGTGGCGGGTGTCTGCAGTCCCAGCTACTCGGGAGGCTGAGGCAAGAGAATTGCTTAAGCCCAAGAGTTTGAGGTTGCTGTAAGCTGTGATGCCATGGCACTCTACCAAAGACAACATAGTGAGACTCTGTCTCAAAATTAAAAAAAAAAAAAAGAAAGAAAAAGGCTTAAATGAGAAGATATAGAAGAGGTATAAGTAAATGAATGATTGATCCATCAGGTGTATTTGGGGGAGATGGTAAATGGAGATGGTATTTGGGGGAGATGGTAAAAGTAGGCTATTTGGAATTTGGAATTTCTCTGTAGCCATTCATTCTCCTGGAACTTGTAAAACATCATCTATGTGACAGGTGTGTCCATGGATCTGTCTTTTTTATTCTACTAGCAATTATGTAATGTAAGAATTATTTTTCCTTCTACTGGTTTTTTTAAAATGGGGAAATGAAATATCAAAAAGGTAGAATGGGGGTGGCACCTGTGGCTCAAAGGAGTAGGGTTCCAGCCCCATATGCTGGAGGTGGTGGGTTCAAACCCAGCCCCCGGCCAAAAACTGAAAAAAGAAAGAAAAAAAAGGTAGAATGATTTGCCTAAGGTCAGACAGCTAGTAGATGGCAAAACTGAGCTTTGAACTTTGGTTTTATGATTCCAAACCCGGAGTGCTTTTGAACATATACTTGCAGTTGCTGAGAAAGAGGTGAGGGCACTATTATCATTATCAGTAATAGGCATTAAATGGAAGGAAAGAAAAGGGGGGGGGAAAGGTTGTCAATACAGAGGAGGCTGAGTCTCCGCAAAGGGTGAAAATGTTAGAGAGAAAAGCGTTACTGTGTGTTGAACCTTGTGAATCCGCTCCTCTCTCACCTCTTTGGCTTCTTCTAGTTGTCTTTTATTAAGCCAAAGCAGATCATGGTGGGCGTTGAGGGGCCTGTTTTGTGCCAGGTGCTCTGTGTCAGACCATCATCCCAACCTCTGCCCAGTGCCCAGAGCCGCAACCGTGGTGTGTGAATCTCAGGCGGGGCTAGCGAGGTCTCCCACAAACAGCTGGACCTTGGAGCTCCGCCCCCTCAGGTCCGCCCTCCCAGCCAGACCCCACCCCTCTTCCTAGTTGGCTCTGACTCCCAGTAAGTCAGAGCCGGGGCTGCTGCGGGGAGAGGACGGCAGGGAGCAATCCAGAGAGCTGAGAGCGAGCGCGGGAGCTGGCTCCCGGGTGGCAGCGCAGAAGTTTTCTGCCTGCTGCGCTCTCACCCTGTGCGATGCGGGAGCGCTGGGGCCGAGGGGCAGCATGAAGGGCAGCAACCGGGCTTACACCCGAGGTCCCTTTTTGGGGTGGATCTTCGCTAAGTGCTGCTGTTGCCTCCAGTGCAGTGGTGAGTGGCGATCAGCAGCGTTGGTGCTTTCTTTTAGCCGAACTGATGCAGTGTAGCTCCGATGGGGGAACCTCCCTGGGGAGGAAGCGACAGGGGAGTGGGGACAGGAGGGCGCGCTCTCCCCTGCGGGTGTTCTGAGCCACCGCTCTTTGGGAACTCAGTTAGTTTACCAGCAGCTTTGGATGTCAGGGTGCCAGCCTGCCAGGGGTCAGGGAGGGGGCCTCAGAACTGTGTGTGCCTTCATGTGTCCCTTCCCATCCTGTAGTGGTGGGGAGCCAGCCACACTTCACTTCTCATTCCCATATGGACCTCAGTTGCAGGATTGACACATGACTCCCAGCTATAGGAATGCGTTTGACACTTATTCCTACACCAGGAACTATTTTTGCCAAGTGACAGTTTTCCTATGGGACTGAAATGCACTTTTCTCTGCCTAGGCTTTCGCAGGCCAGCATGGATTTGCAGCTCAGGGACGTACTTGGCTTATTAATTAACCAAGAACACTATTCGCACCCAATTAGGACTGTATTTAATTATTCTACTAATTTTAATGTTGTTCAGGAGACTTGCAGGAAGCTAACAATTTCCCTCAAAGCAGCTGGCAAAAACGGAGAGTGAGAAAGATCACCGAGAGAAGGTTGTGGATTGTGTAGCCCCTCCTGACAAAGAACTCAGGACCTTCCTAGATAGAGTTAGCAGACGTCCGAACACTGCTCATGTCAGTTTAACACTTCAGCAAGGAGAGCGGGGGAAAGAAAGACTGTTTTTGTGTGGTTGAAAGTGTGAATAAACCTTTTACTTGGCATTTGCCCTTTTAAAAAGTTTTAACTAGTGGGCCTCTTGGCCCCGCCCCCATTTTGATGCCCCAGTCTCCAATCTAGGCAAAATCCTGATGGAACTTTCTGGCAGAGTTACTGGTGAGTAAACTTCATCCAAGCACCCTTCACCATCTTCTTTGTGATACACAGGACGTAGCCCTGACAAATCATCTGTCCTGAGCAGATTTAAGGTTATAAAAACCAATTAAATTTGAAGGACTTTTCCCCAAATCATTAAGGTTTATGATCCTAGCATTAGACTGTCTCAATCTCTCTGTTCAGTTAGAACAGCCTGGAACCTTGTGATATCCAACTTTATAAGCCAGAATTCAGAGGGAGAAGGAATCTGAGGGGGCAGGAACAGCCTAAGACTGGTTCAGAAATATTCAAAACCAAGGCTGGGAACTGAAGAAAAAGGGTATTAGGGGAGGAAGCAGGAAGTGGCAAAAGGGAATCTGAGTGGGTGGGTTCCTTTGGAAGGCCACTTTCTTGGTGAAGGATTTCTCAGCAGGATTTCTTTATTTTTTTAATTTAGTTTGTAATTAAAATCATAACTGTATACATTTATGGGGTACAATGTGATGATTTGATATATGATATGGAATTCTTAAATCAAACTTATTAACATATCCCTCCCCTCACTTATTTTTTGTGGTAAGACATTTATCCAGCAGAATTTCTTGGGAGCTCATTTCCTGTCAAAGGCAGAATGTGGAGGCTTAGGCAGGGCTTATTGGAGGTCCCTGCAGCTGCCTCCTTGAGTCCAGATGTGTGGCAGACCCAGCCTCCCTACAGGGTAATTCTTTTGGGGTCTCACTAGCCCTTGAGAATTGCCCTGGCAGTCTCTCATGCTGTGGTGCAGAGGAGGGGTGGGGAACCAGCTTAGGGTCCAGCTACCTCCTCCCTGGGGACTGGGAAAGCAGTGGCCATGGGCTCTATGGCTAGAACAGGGGGCATGCGAGGTGGATGCTACCAGAGCCAGAGGGGCCTCTGCCTCAGATGAAGATGGAGGGAGACAAAAGGTCTAGTGATGAGAGCAGCATAAAAGGGAAAAGAAAGGTGACAAGGGGGGGGGGGCTGTAGCCCTCTCCACTTTACTCCTCCTTCTTTCCTAGATCCGAAACTTGTGAAGATGGAACACTTGGGCTTAAGTGGGAGGTGAGTTAGGTGCCTCCAAGGAAATGCCTGGGTATGGCTGGCTAGGGTGGTAGAGCATGGAGCTTTGGGAACTGCCCTGGGTCTCCCTCAGTCTAACTCTAGCAGAAGAGACAGACCAGAGTCTCCACTCAGCCTGTAGGCATGAATTTGGAAGCATGTTGAAAAGATAAGGTCTGTATTGTCCTTGGGTAGGTGGCCCAGAGCCCTGAAACTCCATGGAAGAGCCTTGCCCAATTGCAACACAGAAGGGCTGACTAGGGCCAAGGGTGTAGGCAGCCAAGGGGCATCTGCCTCCCTTATCCGTTGAACCAGTTTCTCTGGTCTTACAGACAGATTACAATGGAAAGACAGCCTCCCCACTCCACCTTTAAATAAAGACGGCTGGTGGTTCAGTCTCTGTCCCTTCTGCGTGAGAACTTGGCTCTCTGCTGCTGTTTGAGTGGCTTTACTCTGATGCTAGTGAGTCAGAACCCACCGCTGTGGCTCCCAAGTGAGGGGCCTTGACTTACTGGCTTCCAGTCATTCGGAATTGAAAGGATTCCTTCTACTAACGTCTGAGGAAAAGGATAACAGTAAAAGCAACACAGAGGGAGTGGAACCTTCTGGTTATTTTTGCCTGGAAGTTAAGGGAGTCATACAGGAATTTCTCAGGTGACTCCTAAGTGGTTGTAATTATCATCACTAGGATAACAACCAAGGATTTAGTACCTGTGTGTCTTTAAATTTTCATGTTTTAGGAAAATGTGGATGAATTTAGTCAAGTTTATCTTTTGATTTGGAGGAGTGAGGAAAGTAACATCTTGTGATTTCCCTGCCTACCTTTTGGTTCTGTTAAGTATGAGTAGTGAGGAGGTTTGATAAAAGGTGATTTTTCTTGTCTACTTTGAATTAGTGTTGAAGGGCAGAAAAATTAAAAACCAATGGTAGAAGAAACTAGAGATCAAGTGAGAAGGAAGAAAGAAAACAAGTAACATACCCGCCTTTTGAAAGTGAAAAACAATCAGAAGTGAGATACTGGCATGTGTGTGTCTAATGGGTGATAAATCATTGATGTCACAGTCTGGGGAGTTTTGGGGTTGCTTTGAATAGTTAGACTGTCTTTTAAGCCTGAAAAAGTGAGTCAATTCTAGATACTTCTTTAGTATTTTAAGGTTTAAAAACATTAACTTGTTTCAGAGTAACAAAACTGATTTCAGATCACCAACTTGTAACTTCTTCAAGGAGTCTTACAGCTTTTCTGATCTTCCTAGGTAAGGAACCAGTTTTAGACTTTAATTTCCTGGTCAACTTTAATTAATTTTGGGTATGTAGACAAAGTGAAAGTACCATCCTTCTCTGGTTCTTCACAGTATTCGTGAGATTCACTTACACTTGTTTATTGTTGTATCAACATCCTTGCACTCTCAGGCCATGTGGCATGATGTCTTTCCATTTAGAAAGTTCAGTGCTCTGAGCATCTCAGAGGTGAAGAGAGAGAGGAAGAGGGTAGGGACTTGCCCAGGCTGAGTCAGTTCACTGGTGAGGTGCTGGGATCAGTTCTCATGGTTCCTTTACAACATGGGTTATTGGGTTCCTGCTGGACTCTGATATCATGAGGTGTGAGAAAGGGTTATGAGGGTTCACAGGACATGGAAGGTCATCCTCATCTGTAATTTTCTTTTTTTTTTTTCCTGCCCTTTTTAGAAGCCCTAACTAGAAACCTTATAACTTGATGCGAATGTCTGTTCCTTGGACCTTAAATTAATGTAGCTCATTTTATAAATTGAATTTCATATGTGAAACCACAATACCAAGTTCCTTTAGAAAGGTGTTGGTAATCTCAAAATTACCAATGAATGCTGTGACATTCATTATTGTTTACTTTAATTTACTATCTAAGGGACAAAATCCTTGGGAATTGATACATATCCTTTTATATCTTCATCTTCTAGGAAGTACCTTTACCATGATAAAAACTCAGTTGATCATTTATCATGTACTGTCATCCCTAGGACTCCCCTCTCTTTAGATATCAAAATCCTCATATGCTGTAGTCCCACCATTGGCCCTACAGAACCCACAGATACAAAAAATCAGTCCTCCATATCTGTAGGGTTAGTGTACCTTGAATAACTGTATTTTCCATATGGGGGACCTACTTTATGTTTTCACAACATATCGTTCATTTTCTTTGCTTCTGAGAGATGTACTCTAATCCGGGGAGAAGTACCACATGTACATACTGTCCTCAACAGGAGGACAAATTCTTGCTTCTCTTCCCATATCTGATTTTCTGACCGACTGAAATAATAATCCTATAGGCATGTCACCCCAGTAGTTCCATGGGCTATAGGTTCTTAAGTCCTATTTTGGGATAAAAAGGCAAAAATTCAGACTCTATCTTTTTTGTTTGTTTTGTTGAATTTTTTTTTAGAGACAGAGTCTCACTTTGTTGCCCTTGGTGGAGTGCCGTGGCATCATAGCTCACAGCAACCTCTAGCTCTTGGGCTTAGGTGATTTTCTTGCCTCAGCCTCCTAGGTAGTACCCACCACAACACCTGGATATTTTTGTTGTTGTTGTTGCAGTTTGGCTGGGGCTGGGTTCGAACCTGCCACCCTTGGTATATGGGCCCGGTGCCCTACTCACTTAGCCACGGGTGCTGCCCTATTTTGTTTTTTTTTTTTAATGTTAAATATAGTAGAACCTCTGTAAGCTGACTACTCTAAGGGTCTGAAATGAACTGGTCAATATATGGAGGTAGCAACATAAGGAAGTAGGCCTGCTGTACTGATACATAGATGTGGTACATCTATGAAAATTAGGTCAACTTGAGGCTGTCATTGTAGGGAGGTGGTCAACTATGAAGGATCTACTATAATTTAAAAGTAAAAGAAAAAATTAAATGTTGGGGGTTTTACTCCTGAACCTATACAATCCTTTGTGTATACCTTACTCTGGAGTGGAATTGTTGATACTCCTTTTAAGAATCTTGATGATCTTCACTTCTGTCCTAAAAATATTCATCAGAGGCCAGGTGTGGTGGCTCATGCCTATAATCCTAGCACTCTGGGAGGCCAAGGTAGGAGAATCCTTGGAATTTAGGATTTCAAAACCAGCCTGACCAAGACCTCATCTCAACTAAACATAGAAAAATTAGGTGGGTATTGCAGCAGGTGAGGAAGCTGAGACAGGAGGGTCGCTTGAGCCGAGGAATTTAAGGTTGCTGTGAGCTAGGCTGATGCCTTGGCATTCTGGCCTAGACAACAGAGTAAGACACTGTCTCTAAAAACAAATTCTTCTGAAGTACTGTTCTTTCAGTGAGTGGTTGCACATCCTGCCTTCTCCTTCAGACCTAAGCCCAGGTTTTCCTAAGGAAAGGCCCTGGAAAAAGATTGCAACCTAAGGAGGTCTTCTCAAGCAGAAGGGGCTAAATCATGGAGAGTTAGAACTGAGACTTAGGGATCATTTAGTCCTAGCTTCTTTTATACAAGAGGAACTTGAGATCCAGCCATTTAGTGACAGGGTCAGGACTAGACTTCTTTTCCAGTGGTCTTTCCCTGACTCCACTGTTGCTGGGCATGTGATTCTCTTACTCTGAATGGAGACAGGGTGACCCAAACTAAGAAGGATAGAGACAGTCCCAGGCTGGAGCTTGGGTGTTGACTATAGAGTGATCTGCCCTGGAGGTGACTGCACTGCCCAGAGCCATTTGGGATGGGAGTCTGCCTGTCTGCATCACCCCTCCCCTCCCAGAGCAGCTTTTATGTGTTGTTCTCAGTAAATATCCATCCAGGTTTTTCTCTCTGGTTCAGTTTAATTGAGAAGGTCCCTTTGCCCCCTTTCTTACTTGTCCTTGTTTTTGAAGTGTCCCCTTTCAAGGTCATCCATCTTTGAACATCACTGGTTTTTATGTAACACACAGTGTTTTAAATCATCTGACAAAGGTTTATGTGCTGACTGCATGCCAGCCCTGTGCAGGGTACCTGGGAAAGTGGATGGAAATCATAATGGTGTTTACCCTGTTGGGCGTTGTGAGGATTAGTTAAGGGCTTAGAATAGCACCAGGCATAAAAAGTACTTTAGAAGGTTAGCTATTAAGGATGAAAGTGATTTTAATACTAGACATAGGCCCTCTCCCCAGGAGATTCCCAGCTGCAAATGTAGGGTAGCACTAGGTGGTATCTCTGTAAATGGAAGTTCTGAAGCCACTTAAAGGTCTCCTCTCAAACCATTGTCAACTGTGCTTCATTGGTGCAAAGTTATCGCTGGGGGGGGGGGGGGCTGTTGGAGAGAAAGCTTGTGCTCTAGAAGTGTAGTGGGAAATTTCCTTTTTTATAAAATTTAATTATAAATACAAATACAAAAACCACATAATATTTCTAGTATTATAATCACTGTGTGTTACATAAACGAAGATACCGGTAAGAATCCTAAGCATCCTCAAGTTATCTTTCTCTAAGGGACCGCACAAGGTACAAGAGCTGGAGAATATCTACACCATTTTCTAAGTTTAGAGCCTGAGAACCTACATTATATGAGAAGAAAAGGTAAATCACTTTTTCTTGCCTGACTCTTGACTTTGGCTGGCAGTCTAACTAGAAACATTTTTCTGTTCACTTCAGCTGATATTTATTGCACACCTTTATGTGTGAGGCTGTGCTGGTTCTTCTTCAGACTGTTTCGCCTAGAAAAAAAAAATCACAACTTGCTACCCACAGTCCATTATTCCAGCCCTGGAGGTTTTGGATGTCTCAGAGGTTTGGCCAATATCTTCTGGATCCCTGGTAGATGAGGTCTGTGGGTGGCCTAGCTCCCTGCTGGTCCATTTACTGACTAATGCAGTACACCTTTGACAGCTTTTGAGCTTGGCAGAACTTCTGTGTTTATACTTCCTGGAAGGAGGGGAGCCCTGGTTATACCTGTGAGCCAGCTAGGAGGCTGCCAGGTAAAGGAGCAAAGAGAAGAGGAACTAAACAGGTTGTTCCACATTCTTCTTGCCTTCCAGGTGACAGTGAGAAATTGTCAAACTGAAAGGAAGGGAACCCCCTTCTGCTGCGATTATCTCCTAAAACATTTCTGTTTCCAGGTGTCTGCTCTTAAGAGAAACAGACATGTTGTGAGCCTTTGTTGAGCTTTGTTGTGATTAGTTGTGAGCCTTTACTTCTTCTCCTTCAGCATCTGATGTATAAGAAGCGGTCAGGACATTCTCAGTTTCTCCTCTCCCTCCATTAGAATCTTCATATTGCTGCTGTGGAGAAAGGGGTGTTATCTTTCCCCCATCCGGAGGAGAAGGAAGCCTAGCTATTAAAAGGAATTCCAAACATGGGCATTTGCCACCGACTTTGCATGTAAGCCTCACACCAGTGCACAGTTCCTTCTATTCTCTGCCCACTGACTGAATGACTTGGAGCAGAAGTTCTTCAAGAATGGTCACTGAGGAACATGTGAAAAATGCAGATTCTCAGGCCCCATTGACCCAGGAACTCAGGGGCAGGATCTGGTATTCTGTATTCTAACCAGGCCTTGAGTGGTTCTGGGACAAGGTAGATTTCCCCTCCAGTTTTTCTTTTTCTCTTTTTGGTTCTTTTCTCTCTCTTTCCTCTCTTCATCCTCCCCTCCCCATCTTCTTCCTCCCTTCCCCCAGCTCCAGCAAAAGCATTCCCATTCCGGAGGAAGGCCTCCTGCTCCCTTGGGGAATTCTTGTTTTGAGAAGTTGTAGAGGCCCCATGCCATTCACTTTCACTGGGTGGGGCAGGAGGTGGGAGTAGGAATCAGGAATCATCTGTGTCTTCCATGAGCTCAGCAGCCTGAGGATCCAGTAAAGGAGGTCACTGTATCTTTGTTCTCACTTAAGATTACTTTGCTTTTATTTTGTTTTGCTTGTTACTCTTAAAGCTAGCTACGCTCACTGTAGAAAGAATCAAAAGTTGGACAAACAAAACAAGCAAAATAGCATAATTGTAACCACCTGGAGATAACCATTCCTTAACCACTTACTATATTCTTTCCTATATGTTTAACCTCTTTACTTAATTGGGCTCCTATTTTATTTATTGCTTTATAACTTGTGTTCACTAAATCTTCTGAACATCTCTCCATGTAGTTGCAGTTCCGACTGTAACTAGTTGTAAAGTGTTTAATTGCAGACAAGAATTGGATTTAACTACTGTAGGTAATAAGGTAAAGATGGCTAAAAGCTCAATGGGAAGGTCTGAGGAAGAATCCTGGGTTAGGAAGTACAGGCAGTTCTTGGGTTAGGAACAAGATAAGTTCTACAGGTTTGTTCTTAAATTGAATTTGTGTGTAAGTTGGAATAGGCACATTCACCTATTACCTGTAATAGCTTCCATTTGTAAGTGTGAGTTGTAATAAGTCAGTGTTTTTACCTTGGGGGCTGCCTGTAGATCTTTTCAGGATCAGACTGTATATACAGACTAATTCTTGTCCTGGGGTCTGCAGATCTCAATCCCCACTTCCCACCTTTCCTTTCTGTAGAATGTGGGATTTACTGGCTTTTACCTGTATTCCTCAGGGGATCAGGACACCACAGGGTTTATCCCATTTCTCTTTTTTTGTTATGTGTTCTTAGGAATCTTCTCTGGAGCCTTCTAATTGCATAGCTGATGTCACTGAGCAGGTCCAAGGATTTTTATTTTTGTGACATATTTTGGGAGATAGCTCATTTTTAGATTATTGTAACTAGGAAAGAGAACCCTGATTACCCCTCCCCCTTTTTTTGGCTAGAAAAATCATAGCTGAGAAAAAATTTGAAAGTACAGATAGATGAAGATAAAATTCCATAACCTGGAGGTAACCAATATTAACATATTGA
Source organism: Otolemur garnettii (assembly GCF_000181295.1). Taxonomy (NCBI): domain Eukaryota; kingdom Metazoa; phylum Chordata; class Mammalia; order Primates; family Galagidae; genus Otolemur; species Otolemur garnettii. The sequence continues at coordinate 1,157,750 of NW_003852484.1, read as the reverse complement.
ATCTATCTTGTTAGTCTTTTTTGTGCATGTTTTTTTTTTTCCCCCAGCAATAGGATATAGAAGTGTTATAGACTTTTTTCACTTAACATAGTGAACAACTTGTACATGTTTTTATGGTTATATTTCCATGGTATTCTAGAGCCAGTTTGGCCATGATAGTGTTATTTATATCATGGAAGTCATCAGATACCACACATCAGAGCTTTTTGTTTCATTCATAGAGCTGGTTTATCAGCTTACCCTAAGAGGCACATTTTATCATATATAAATATGATTGGCTTTTATATAAATAACCTCCCTATTTTAGATTATGTCTAATTTTTGCTATTATAAATAATATGGTAATGAGGATTCTTATGCATGTCTCGGCACATACCCGTAATTACTTCCTTAGTATAAATTCCTAATAATAAAGTTCCTGAATCATGAGATGACTAGAATTTCAAGAATTATTTGTTACCAATTACCTTCAGTTTCACACGCTTTGAAATGAAGACAGTGCTGTTTTTTAAGAGGATTTATGAGAAACAACCTTTGGAACTTGGAATTTCATGTCTGTCCTACTATTTACTTCTGTTTACATATTCTGAATTAATTCTTTTTATATAAGGAACTACTCTGGCTGAGAGTATAATAAGCAAATACCTTTAATTCTTAGGGCTGTATGCTAATATTCTGGGCTAAAAAATAGATTTTGTGATTGTTCTGTAATGAGAGGCAGTGTATCATAATGATCAAGGGCTTAGACTAAATTAATGAATTTGAATCCCAGCTCTCCTACTTATCTGTGTGACCTTGTGCAAGTTGCATAAACTCTTTGCCTTGATTTCTTCATCTGGAAAATAGAGATGATCATAGAATCTCTTTATGGAGTTTTTGCAAAGCTTAGGTGAGTTGACATCATAAATCATTTAGCACTTTCTTATGGTTAAGTGCTAGGTAGGTGCTAGATTATTATGATTATCATTAATGAGTGGATAGAAGTCTCTGTGGACCTGTGCCAGCTGTCACATTCTAACAATTTCATTAGTTTCTTAATCATACAGAAATTGAGCTGAGCACTTTTTTTTTCTGTCAATTCCCAAATATTCGAGTATTGCATGGCAGATATTGGACTAGTAACCACTGAAAATTTAATTTAAGGTGTTTCCATATACCTGAGGATCTTGCAGGCCAACTTGGCAGTTGCTTTATAAGTGTGTAACAGTAATAATAAAAGGGGGAAAAAGAGAAAAGGAAAAAATCATTTGCTAAAGACAACAAGAGGACTGATGATTTGACACACCAGATTTGAAAGACTTGGTACAAAAAATAACATAAGGCATCTCAATTTTTATATTGATTATAGGTTGAAATGATAATATTTTAGAATTACTGGGTTCAATGCAATGTATTAATATTTTACCCATTTCTACTTTTTCTTTTCTTTTTTTTTTTTTTTTTTTTGCAATTTTTGGCTGGAGCTGGGTTTGAACCCACCACCTCCAGTCTATGGGGCCGGCACCCTACTCCTTTGAGCCACAGGCACCACCTCCTCTTTTTTTTTTTGAAACAGAGTCTCACTCTGTTGCCCAAGCTAGAGTGCTGCGGCATCAGCCTAGCTCATAGCAACCTCAAATTCCTGGGCTATAGAGATACTACTGCCTCAGTCTACCAAGTAGCTGGGGCTACAGGCACCTACCATAATACCCAGCTAATTTTTTTTATTTTTAGTAGAGAGTGTCTTGCTCTTGCTCAGGCTGATCTCGAACTCCTGAGTTCAATCTACCCACCTTGGCCTGCCAGAGTGCTAGGATTATAGGCATGAGCCATGCACTTAGCCCTATTTCTACTTTTTAATGGTAACTATGAAATGATATCACTCTATCTGTAGTAAATTGCTAATATCTTTATAAAGTAGCTTGTGGAATGTGGAATGATCCTGCCCTTTTTGTTTAGAAGGAGAGGGAGGATGGAAGTACTAGATCAAGTTGAGGGGAGACCCAGCCCTTTGAAGGAATCTAGAGGTCCTGGGCCCCCAGAGAATTGGAAATCACTCTTGGGTTCCTAGAGCTCTGTTGTAGCCATCTGCTCCAGATGTGAGTCTATAGAAATCTGTCACACAGCGGACACCTGCATCTAGCATTTACAAATGTCCAGAGAGAATCTCTGGGAACTGCTTCTGCTCTGGAGACCCACGTCCATCTGAAATCACATCTTGAGTTTCCAAACCTAGAGCTGAGAGCTAGGTCCAGCTGGTCTTGATGAAATCAGCTTCTGCTCCACTGTCCTGGAGTCTTCAAGCAAGGCTTCATGAGACACCCAAGATGCTTCTTGTGACCTTCTGGGCCAGATGGAAGGTCAAGGTAGACCTGAAGCCACGCCTGGATTGCCAGTGTGCTCCAGTCTAATCTGGGTCCCATGAAGCCCTCCCAGAGGCCCAGCAAGATCTTTAGCTGCCAGAGTATCCCAGGACCATACCTGAAATCTCCTGATTCCTGGGCTTTGATGACCCCTCCAAGAACTGGATGCTAATCAGAAATCAAAGGGGAACAAAGCACTGCCCTTGTAAGTGTAGAGGAGGCCGCGGGTAGGTCTCTCTCCCTGTCTCCCTCACACACATTTCCTAAGTGCCCTTGTAAGTGTAAAGGAGGCCG
>NW_003852484.1:1146643-1155020 GCF_000181295.1 Otolemur garnettii | reverse complement strand
TCCCTCACACACATTTCCTAAGTGCCCTTGTAAGTGTAAAGGAGGCCGCGGGTAGGTCTCTCTCCCTGTCTCCCTCACACACATTTCCTAAGTGCTCTCAAGGAAAGCAACAGGCTGCTCTGAAAACACGAGGTCAGAAGTGAGATTTAGTTTGGGCACAAGGGAACCTGTCTAAGGAACTGACATAGATACTCCCACTCTTCTGGCCCCCACATGGGTATTGTTTGCATTCTGGACCAGATTTAAAGTCTTTCCTAAAGGTTTTGCTAAACGTTACAGGAGAATATAGAGAAGTACAGTAAAAGAAGCACGAAGCCACTTGGCTTTATGGAGCTCACATTCTTTGGTACCTTGCTTGAAGCTGGCTTGCTTCAAGGGTTCAACTGCCATACTTTGGTCTACACCACTTACACCCAGGCCACAAAGGATCATTGCCAGAACACTTAACTTCCTAATTCACAGCCTGAGTCCCTGTGAACCTGTCATTTTGTGCCCTGAACCCCTTCCTAGGTATCTTGCTCCTGGGGTCCAGATCAAAACAGCCGGGTTCCCATTCAGTTCTACCCACTGTGGCCTTTCCCACCTGGCCCTCATTTCTGCCCTGAAACGCTGCCATCTGCTGCTGCCACCTCCTGCAGCGGGACACCGTTAATCCAGACATGACGACAGGCTTCAGCAGAGTCTGCATGACCCTCTTTGGGCAGTGCTGCAGACCTACTTGTGTAATGTGAGGTATTGTACTCGGTGACCTCTCTCATCTTTTCCAACTCCCAATCCACAAGGGATTTAAAACCCAGAGATAATCCTGTTTGTTTACTTGGCTTCTGCTTGAAAGCAGAGGCCCTCAGTAACCTTTTACAGTTTTTTTTTTCGGCCTTTCTAATTTTGAAGTTCCCATTTCTTTGTGCTTTTTTAGAAATCCTACCCCCTTCCAATTTAACTAACAGCCTAACTGACAAATTGTGCTTCCCTTTAAGAGTGTGAGCGGCCAATTCCAGCAGCTTGTCTGTGGGGCTTCTCACACGGTCAGGTTCCCAGCTCATTCCCAGTGAGGTGGTCAGCTCTAAATTTAACTATGACCCTTCTGCCAGCATGTGTAAGCCAGGGCTGCAAGAGCAAAATCATAGCTGGACTGTTCTCATAGCTGGACTGTGTAGAGGGTAGAAGAGAAGGTGGGTGAGGCTTCCCAAAAGGCTAGACCAGCCCTAGGGGAAGAAGAGGTGAAGTTCATAGTGAGGAGAGTACAGTTACCCCTATGGACTGTTGGAGTTTACCCTAGCATGGCTGAGTCCCTCGGAGAAAGTCACCCACACTCTCCACCTTCTCAGTTTTCTCCCACTGTAAAGCATCCATGACCTAACTCACCTGGATTTGCAGTTACCATGGCTTGTTGCCAAGCATTATGCCACAGTGATGTGCTCTCCCTTGTCTTTGATTCCGAAGTCACAGGTCCTAGGTTTATGAATCTACACCTTGTATAATATTGATTCCAGCACTTGTTTCGTTGCCTGGCTCATGCCTTTAGTTGGTTGGCATCTTTTCTCTATCAATGGGTGCATATTTCAAAGACAAATGTCTAATTTTGTTTGTGGAATGGCTTTGTCAAATCAAGTACTAAAAAGCATAACTCCAAAGTATTAAATCTCATTTAGTTCATAAAAATTTAGCTCATTATGATTTTGTCACACCTCTAATTTGTATTTATACTTATGATTAATATCCTATACCCTGAAATTCATATATATGGGCTTGGCACCTGTAGCTCAAGCAGCTAGGGTACCAGCCACATACACCAGAGCTGGTGGGTTCAAATCCAGCCCGGGCTTGCCAAACAACAATGACAACTACAACCAAAAGATGGCCAGGCGTTATGGTGGGTGCCTGTGGTCCCAGCTACTTGGGAGGCTGAGGCAGGAGAATCACTTAAGCCCAGGCGTTGGAGGTTGCTGTGAGCTGTGACACCACAGCATGCTACCCAGAGTGACAGCTTGAGGTTCTGTCTCAGAAAAAAGAAAAAAGAAATTCATATATATGATGTCATCTATCATATATGCCATTGTATGACATTTTTAGAGTGGCAGCAGATTATGACTCAAATAGAGCAACCTTTATTTTTGTGATTGATCATTCATAAACATTTTGGAAATAGTCTAGGGTCAGGTTTGGAGAGGCTGTCATGAGTGTATGTGTCTTCATAAAATGTTCCAGCTTGAAGTAGAGAGAAGGACCAGATGACAAAGCTGGAGCTGAGGAGCTAGTGTCCTCTGGACATGCCCAGGTTAAAGTCACAAATAGGGACTTGACCAAGCAGGAACGTGGGCCAGTTGGCTCTCTTGAGCTTATGTCATTTTCTGTAAGTAAACTAGAGCTTTTTGTGGGGCTTTCTTTAGCTTAGGTCTGTAAGAGCCTAAGGGTTAGGAGTTCCCATCCTGACATTAGAGCTTACCAAGTGTGTGATGTTAGTCTAGTTACTTCTTTATGCCAGTTTCTTCATCTGTACACTGGGGAAAATATAGGTATCCTCTAGAGTAGTTGTGAAAATCCAGATGAAAATGTGTGCATATGTGGATCCCTCTCTGGCACATGGAATGCACTCAATAAATGCAGGCTTGAAAACACTAACATTCTTCCCATTATCATTCTCTAACTTCTAGGGAAATCGTTTTAGATGAGCCATTAAGTGGGATAGGGGAAGATTAGTGAATATTTCTCAAAGCTTTTAGGAAATATTAGACTTATAACCTAGGCCCCAAACTTCTTTGCCCAGTTTTTGTGCCCTGGGAGTGTCCCTGTTCAAAATAACTTGTTGATCTGGTGGATCCTATGGCTGATTCAGGGTTATAGGTGGGGTTTTTTTGCTTTCCTCCCTGCTCTTGGAGGGCAATATGTTGGATTCTCAAGCAATTCTTCAGCAAGTCCCTATTTGTATTTATTTATTAGTTTAGTTTGTACCATTATCCTGTATTCATGTTCAAAGTTGATCATCCTGGATGGGTTCCTTTAATTACTACAGTCATCTGCTGTGCTCCTGTAAATATCTTCTCTGCCATTCATGGCTCAGAAATTTCTGTTCTGCTGTCAGCAATGACCAAAGCTTCTTATATTCAGCAACCATATTTATCGTTTAGACAAAAACAATGAAACTTGACATTGTGGTTAAAAGTACTATTGGTTAGCTTTATCATTTGCATTAGTCTTTTTGCAGTATACAGATTCATTTGTAGATCTTCATGTTCAGTGGGAAGGAAGATGTCAAAAGTCCACCCATATTGACCTTCCTTGAGGTTGTCTACCCTCATGTCATGTGCCCATCCTTCAATTAATCCCCATGGTCCAGAGGGAATGAAATAATCTGGTCATTGTGGCACCCACCCTGGGGATGGAGACTGAACTGAAACAGAGTTTCATATCACAAAGCTGTGAAATCTGGGGCTCTCCTATGATGAGAAATGGATGCTGGGGAGGCTGTCAGCAGATATCCTTTCTGTTGAGTGTCAACCTAGGAGCTGTAGGCTAATGAGAAACTGGGATGACTGGGATGAGTTTAAGAACTGAAATTCATCTGCCTATCCTATTGTACGTGCTCAGAGGACAAAACACCCAGCTTTTCTAGAGGAGTGATGAAGATGTGTTTAGGGGAGGCCTTTATGAAGCGGTAACATGCCTCTGGGTCTTAAAGGGTCAGGGTCTTTCCTTAGGCAAAGGAAATGGCACAAGGAAGAATGTAGAGACCTGGATGTGAAGGGAGTGTCTTTGAAAATGATGGACAGAGAGCAATTTATGGTGCAGGATTATAGCAGCTCCTTAGGTCTCCAGCTTTTGGGAGTCAACCTACACGTTTCACAAATGAAAAGACAAGTTCAGAGGGATCAAATGACTTCTCAAGAGTATGTGGTTAATAAGCTGAGTCCTGGTTTCTTCTCATTTACCTGCTGCCCAACTTGATTCCTTATGTGAAGTTCTTTTAAAAGTAATAATAATAACTGCTATGGAATCTAGTGCAGTTCCATATCATGTCCCTGAAACCAGGGGATGGGTTAGTGCTTCCATAAACAACTTTTTTTTGTGCGGTATTACTTTTATTTACATATATAAGCCCTGTGCCGCCAAAGCTCTTAGCATAAGCATTGCCTGGCATACACACACTCTTGTACCCTAAATAGCAGAGGCCTAGAAATGTTTGTCTACTTTTGCCAACATCTGACTGTGATTATCTTTAACCACAGTCACACTTGTTTGTCTCTTAAAATAGTATTGACTCTCCCAAGGAGGCTATTTCAATTCTCAAAGCTTTCCCAGAACTCTGCTTCCCCCACCTGCCTGGTGGTGTGGACAGCCTGTGCTTCCCTTTAATTTAATTAGCTCATTTAGTTTTCCTGCCCCCTTGTGTTGGCCCTCCTGAATCCTTCCTTAGAATTCGCAGACCTCTCCTGACGGGAGTATTGGGTTTTACGTCCTGGAGCCCACCTGTGGGCTCAGAAACTAAAGTACACTCTCCCTGAGGTGCTCTTCTTCCCTCCTATTCCTGTGCCCACAGGCCAGGCCAATCTGTAGGAGTTACTCCCCCAGAGGAGAGTAGCCTAAAGGCCTAACCGTGTCTGACCTGCAAGGATAGAACCTGTCAGTTTTTGAAATAAAGGGTCCCTCACCTCCAACTTCTCCATCCAGCCCACATGGATATTAAAAATCTGTGTCCTTGGCTCAGTGTAATGGCCCAGCCCTGTAATACCAGTACTTTGGGAGGCCAAGATAGGATTGCCACGTGACCTCAGGAGTTTGAGACTAGGCTTAGCAAGACCCCGTTTCTACAAAAAAATAGAAAAATTAGGCGGGCAGTGTGATGGGTGCCTATAGTCCCAGTTACTCAGGAGGCTGAAGTGGGAAGATTGCTTGAGCCCAGGAGTCTGAGGTTGCTGTGAGCTATGATGATGCCATTGCACTCTAGCCTGGGTGACAGAGCAAGGACAGTGTCCTCACTTTGGGGTCTGTCTCAGAGGAAGTCAGTATTCCTGTATGCTAGTCTATTGGGTTTCTTTGCTTTAAAGTAAATGCTGCCTCCTTTTGACCTTGAACTTAACAGGAGTAAAGGTAGAGAAGTAAAGAAAGTGTTTTGCCCTCTCACCTTTTCTAGAATAATACATCATACCAAGCTGAGAAGGCTTAGTGGTCTTACTGGAGAAGGTCTTTCTCAGAGCCATCACTAGGGTAAATAGGACATGAACAAACCCCAGCTCACACATGTGATTCTGTGTTGTGTGCTTTGGACTTGGATTCTATCACTAAGAGAACTCTTTTCTGAAATGATTGGGATAACACATTGGTGGCTGACACAAAAACCCCTGCAAAGTAAGAACTCTGAACGAGCAGTCAGGATTGCCTTCCTGTTCTTTGGGCTAGCTCTATGTTTCAAGCAGCATGTTCATCAGAGTTGGGGCATGGAGGTTACCCACTGAGCCCTGGCAAGAGCCACTCTTGGACAATATTGCTCATCCCAAACCACAAAGGTTGTTTCTGCATAACCTTGTGATAGTAGAATTGAAAGTTTAGGTGCTTAATGGTGGAAAGAGGTTTTGGAGACAAAGGTTGCAGATGAGCTCATGAAAGCCCTATAAATACTTTTATGGTCTCTAAATTGGCTCAACAAATTATCCTTTCCCAAAAAAGAATAACAATGAATATTGTGCAGTCTCCATTCTATTGGATTAGAAATATTTCCAAATTCTTTCTAACTTAAAATTTAAACTAGACATTGTTAAATTCCTTTTTGTGTGTGTATAGATAGGAGGTACATTGAGGTACTTCCATCTCCCTGTGGTCCTTCATCCAAATGGGGTCCAAAACTGTAAGAATACAGATTTGGGGGCTCCACAGACCTGCCTCAGACCCCGGTTCTGTCTCCTGATGCAGAGTTTAAGTACCTTAGGGTGCCTTGGTGCATGTATTGAATAAAGATACGTGGACACTCAGGTTTTTAAGCCCCTGTGTTTTCCCTGTGGCAGTGTGATGTATCAGAACACCCGAGAGCAGAATGGCACTGGTTCTGCCTTCATTGCCACCCCTTTCATTGCACATGGGTGAAAACCCCTCTCTCCAAAACACACACACCAAGATTCTTGCCACAGGTTCTGACATCTCTCCTAAGATAAGGGCTTTATTGGAAAATCTACATCTGGTTAACCACCAGTTTCATCCTCCTTCATCATTTCAGTCCCCTTCTATATTTACCCTTCCGATTTACCCCATCATGAGTTGTTTAAAGACTTGACTTCACATGTTAATGTATTTGTTGAGCAAAAATTTATTGAACTCTTAAATAATACTGAAACTTAAATTTACACTGTAGAGAACACCCAGAGAAATAATACTATATTGATTGGGAGTTTGCGCACAATGGGAGTAATCACTATATTATCCTCGTTGAGACATTCCTACGTCCTTAAACTTTGGCCGTAGTACATGATACTTTGACTGGAGTGTCTCCTCTCTTAGATGGTAGTCCTCATTGGTGACCCAGAAGAACATAGAAACCGCCCAAGAGCCAAAGCCTGAACTCTTGCACATCTGCCAAGCTCACTGCTGGTGCAACTTGGTACGTCCACTGAGCTATAAAAATTCTTGGGCTGTGATGTGTGCTGTAGAGTTCTTCTTGATCCTTACTTGTAGACTTGTCTCCTTATGAATTCCACAAATTTCATTTACAAAATAAGGGAAGTTTAAAAGACAAAATAAGGCTGCAATTCTTTGAAGTTTCTACCTTAAAACATTTTTCTTAACATTAAAGTAAGGTAAATTATATCCCTAAATCTCATAATACATACAAATAAATTTCAGGAAAATGTAGTAAACTCTATAAAGGAAGTTCAGATAAATGACAGTCTAGAGAAAAATACTTGTAACTTACCTGATAGATAAAAGATTAATATCCAGAATATCTTAAGAGTTCTTATAAATCATTAAGAAAGAAGCCAGTAGCTCCATAGGGGAAAAAATGGGCAGAAGTTATGAAGATGCAAGATTTTTAAAAGAGGCAGTGGACTTTTGAAAAGATATCCAGTATTTGGAAAAATACAAATGAAAACAAAATTATTTTTCACTTTTCAGATTGGCGAAATCATTGGTAAGGCAGAAAAACAGACATTCACCCACTGGAGAATATAAATTGATAGTCTTTCTGGAGAGCCATGTGGCAGAATCTATAAAAACTGAAAACCTATTAATGCTACTTCTTGTATTATCCCATAAAGGAATTCTTCATTTGTCTTAGGATGTTCATGTGACAGTGTTTGTAATAGTAAACAAGAAGATGGAGAGCAGCATTGTTTCCAACAGGGGAATGACATTGGTGTAGTTTTACTGTGGAGTAGTTTGCAGCCATCTAAAACAAATAAAGGAGATCCAAATATGGGACGAGCCCCCACTTGTTAAGTAGGAAAAAAATCCATATGGAATCATTCTACTATATAGTATGAACAGCTTTCTATGAGAACAAACTGTGTCTACGTAGGTGAATACATTGAAAATGGTCTGAGGTTCACACCAAGAAGCTATGGTTACTTCTAGGTAGGAGAGTGGACTTGTGGTACAGAAAGAAGTAGAGAGAGTTGGGATTCTTTATCCTATAATCTTCTAAGGCAGCAGTTCTCAACCTGTGGGTTTCGACCCACAGGAACTGTATTAAAGGGCCGTGGCATTAGGAAGATTGGGAACCACTCTTCTAAGGTATTATTTGAAATTTCATAAATAAATATTTATTATATACTTTTCAAAGTAATACATGTAGCAGATAATTTGGAAGATATAGGAAAATTAAGGAAAAAATATAACCTATAATCCTAGACACCTTGACTTAGTTACTTTATACATTTTATATATACTAGCAGTGCCAAAAAAATGTATACACATTTTAAGAAATGTTTTATATGTATTCCTGGACACTGATTGTAACCACTTTGAGCACCTCTTGTAATTGCGGAAGTCAAACATGACTTGTATTCATCTTTTGTTATTGGTATATATTGAATGTTACAATTTTAATACAGTTTTTTTTCCTTAAAACATGTATACATTTTTTACAACCTCTTTTTTTTTTTTTTTTTTTTGCTTAATATCATGTAAGAATTTTCTTACATGATATTGAGATGCCATTACTGTAGGGGAGGGACAGATTGCAAATCTTGTTCTTTGGTCCCAGCTCTCAGGGACACCAGAAGAGAAGGCAGTTTCCAGAAGCCAGAGTCAGAAGTTGAGTTGCAAATTTGTAGACTTTACAAATTTGTAGTCTTGGCTCGGCGCCTATAGCTCAACCGGCTAAGGCGCCAGCCACGTACACCTAAGGTGGTGGGTTCGAATCCCCAGCCCGGACCCGCCAAAACAACAA